>NC_079457.1:41621273-41706273 GCF_903798145.1 Danio aesculapii
CCCCTTTATATTTGTAAATAATCATGTTTTGTCTTATGAAACCACTGCCCAGCCAATAAGAAGCTTTACATAAGAAGCTTTCAAACAGTGCATAATGTACATTTATGCTTCAAAATTAGTCTGAAAGGGTACATTACTATCAATGCATGTACACGTTTGTATTTTTGGGAACAATTTGTTGGGGATATCCATAATTTAAGCAATCTCCTTCAGGCAAAATATGACCCATGATGATGATAATGTTGCAGTTATCATGAGGGTCCGACTTGCTCATTACAAAGTTTTTCTTGTAAAAGTACAGGTGAAAAGTGAAATTTGACAAAAAAATATCCACATACAACTGTAACATCTAAGGTTGTTACGCAAAAAAGGCTTTTATTTATATTAACCATTTGTTTTATTCACAGCAGCATTCTTACGATCAAACCCCCAATTCCCGCTTACTATGCTGTCTGATACGAAAACAAGGAATAGGGGGGGAGGACACACGACAATCCACTCAAAATGTAAGAAAAAACAAAAGAGATGGTATGTGATACACAGTACTAGGGCTATTGCAGGTCAACATGCATCTCAGTCAATCAAACTCTCTTTGCATTTCCACAGGATACAACAGAGCAAAAAAAAAGAAAGAAAATCTACTCCGATAGCAGGATTGTCTGAGAAAGAAAAGAGATGTTGAGTAATGGCCTTAGTGTGAAAGGTAAAAGAAATTCAAAACAATCTGCTTCGTCCACACTTAAAAGTTCACCTACAACAGTTTTGCACAACACTTCCAGACTCTTCATAAAGAAACACATCAGGCCAGATGATAATTCAAAGAGGAAAAATATCAAATAAAATGTTGAACGCACTCACTAATGGGCTTTTTCAATGGTAACACCTCGTGGAAACAAGCAAGATAAACATTTTAGTAGAAACCTAATGTGAAACTGTGAACGGCATAATTCCTAAGTGTTAAAATGTTTTCATAGTCATAAAAAACCTTACAGATCTGTGCGCTTCCTCTAGGACTGATGGTGTATTTCAGTTTGTGCACCTTCCAGAATTATTTGTGAATATGTGATTAGTCCGTAAGCATCATCGCCTTGCTGTATCGTAACATTCAGGCTGTTTCCAAAACAAACAGTTTTGCATTGGAAATGGACACCCAGCCTCTTGTGTCCACATTGCAAATGTAAATAATAATAATAAAAAAAGGAAATAGAGCACCTTTGCCATGCTAGACCCACTTGTGAGCATTAACGTCTATTAATGTTTGTGGTTTTGTTTGGAGGAAGCAAGTCTCCCTGACCGGGTCAAGTTTCAATCCACCTCCTCCATGCTGCTGTAGGACGGGGCGGCACATTCTCCAGAATGTGCAAACATGTCTGAGGTCACTTCCGTGCTCAACTGAGGGGGTCCGTCAGGATCCAGGTCTGTCCCAAAGAGTGTCTGGCTAGAAGCCTGTAAAATAAACCACCGTTATAAAGGGAGAAACGTCATGCATCTTCGGAACGGAGTACATGAACGCCAACTGCAAATAAGACCATTATGATGAAAAACAAACCGAAAACAGATCTTAATCATTTCATACATGACCACTTGTAATTACAATCTGTGATGAGGTAAAATTAGATCTGATGGTGTTGTTTTTTAGTCATGGTGTCCAGAGTTGAGGCATTCACAGAAGCCGCATGTCTTTTAGGCTTTTTGAGTGTGGACGGAAACATAAGCAATGAATAGGCCACCAGCATCCCTGAGACTGTTGGAAATGCCACACATCCACGAATTAGAGTAGCGTTCATATTACAACATGAGAATCTCATGTCAATGTACAACATGTGCAATCAGGCTTTGAATCAATGGTGCATAGTAGAGGGAAAACAGAAGTACAGTATTGAGCTGACTCAGAAAATGCTCAACTACAAACTCATTATTAAACAAAACATTGCAGACGACTGAGAACATTGGCAACAATTCCATATTAAGACAGAGGAAAATCATTTCATGTTTACAAGGAGTAAATAAAAGCAACAAAATTTAAACAAAAAACTTTGCAAGGCAGGACCGGATTATATTTATAGGAAATTATTTGATTGCAAAGTAGTGGGTTTAACATAAAACCCTCATTTACACCTGGTATTAAATCCATTTTTTTTTACAAGATATGGTTTTTAAAAGCATGAACAGCAAAATTCCATAGCCATATCACCTTGCAGCCCAAGACCAGTTACAGAAGTTAAGCAGGGCTGAGCCTGGTCAGTACCTGGATGGGAGACCACTTGGGAAAACTAGATTGCTGTTGGAAGTGGTGTTAGTGAGGCCAGCAGATGGTGCTCAGCCTGGTCTGTGTGAGTCCTAGCGCCCCAGTATAGTGAAGGGGACGCTATACTGTCAGTAAGCACTATCTTTTGGATGAGACGTTAAACCGATTTTATATTATTCTCATACGAGTATCTACACACAGAGTGAAGCTTAGCATTACTGCAGTTCCAAACATCACAACAATTTAGGATTTGTTATGTCTAGACGCACAAATTTGATCACTTGCAATTAACAGTGTAAATCTGCTGGAAAACATACGATTTGAGGGAAAAAATCTTGATGAGAACAACCAAGGTCACATTTTGAGCTTGTCCACAAAAATACATAGTATTGGACTACTTTTGTAGGGTAAATGTGGTCAAATGCATTCAAACAGCCATAAACCTACACTCCATTGTACTAAAACACAGAGTATGGCTGAAAATTATAATTCTCCACATCTTTTTCATCCACTAAATTGCTTCTCACTTTTGAAACTCAAACTCAAAGCGTAAAAATAGTGTGTCATGCTAATACCAGGTATAAAAGAGGCCACAAACTGGGATCAGAAATTTGTAAGTTCGCCAAAAACATTGAATAATTCAGTGTTTCTCAACCACGTTCCTGGAAGCACACCAACGCTGCATGTTTTGCATGTCTCTTCTATCTGTCACACCCATAACAGGTCTTTCGGTCTCTGCTAATGAGCTGATGATCTGAATCAGGTGTGTTTGGTTAAGGAAACATGGAAAATGTGCAGAGCTGGTGGTCCTCCAGGAACCCAGTTGAGAAAGACAGGACTAAATCACTATCTAACCATTGGCAAAATTATTTTCATCAAATCAAACAAACAAACAAACAACTTTTCTAGGAAAAAAACAGACTGGTTGATAAAGCATAATAAGACCAAACTATGCCCATTAATAATAGTTACTATGGTGTAACATGAGTAAATTATGTTGAATTTATGTTGACTTTAAAACTAACATTTAATAATTAGCATAGACATTAGACAACTACATGGTTAGTCAGCAGAAGAGTCATTGCTAATTCTGTTTATACATAGCTGGTACGCAATGCTGGCTGCCAGGTGTTATGAAGATTTCTTTTTCACCCAAAAAGGTCATTCTGTCATCACTTACCATCATGTGATTACAAACCTGCATTAACAAAAAAGACAACATATTGAACAATGCTTGGTAACTTGATTTTGTTTTCCCATTTACCCACTGTATGGGCACAATAAAATACAATAGAAGTCAATGGGAACTGAAACTGGTTACCAATGGTTAAAAATAATCCTAAAGGTTTGGAACAACATGATGGTGAGTGATTCATTTTCCTAACGGACTACCGTTTTAGTACTATTAATCTACATTTGGATTTTCTGTCTAAATCGGTCTAAAAAGGAACTGGCAAATAAACCCATCTATAGATATGCATAAACTATTAAATGCATATAATAAATACGTGTATTTTTTGTAAGATATTTTTCCTGAGTGTTTATTTAAAAAGGATTTGGACAATGTTATAAAGCAAAAATTCTCCTCCAAATATAAATAACATTGAAAATCCCATCAAAAATAGACATGATTAACAGTACGATCAGTTTAAAGTGCAAATCTTGTACAAGTACTCGCCACTACAGGCCCTCAGTACATCAAACCCAGTTGGACCAGTACAACAAAGGATAGATGAGGTTGAACAGCAATGCTAGGATTGCCGCCACAGTGCCCAAGATGAAATATCTCATTCGTTCGCCGTCAGAGTAATCTGAGTTGCCATCTCGTCTGCGGTGAGAAAGCCCTCCCCTGCCCTCCTCCACTTCTTCCTCATGCTCGGGCCTCATCCTGGCTCTTCTTCCACGCAGACCGGGGCGGAACAGGCTCCGAAAAGAGGCCTCTCGCTGCCCCTCCTCATCCTCCTCCAGTTCCTGCCATATCAGAGACGCCTGCGATTGGCGGAAACCTGTGTCAGCTTCTAGGAAAGGGCCTTGCCTCATCATTACACCGCAGAACAGCAAATACACTGAGTATTTAAAGAGCTCACTGGCTGCTCCAGTTTCATATCCCGCTCACACATTCAAGTGGACAGGCAAGATGATTAGCATGTAAGAGTCGATTCCACAATTTGAGTAGCAAGTTTGTCAGTCAAGTTTTGGATAAATTCTGTCATGTTATATTGGCTATGGAAACTCTGAAATGTGTGAAACTCTTTTGTAAGACACAAGTTTAAATTTAAAGGAAGTTTTACCATTTTTGAATCCATTCTGCCAATCTCCAGATCTGGTATGATAGGATCACTTTAACTTAGCTTAGCATAAATCATTGAATCTGATTAGACCATTAGCATCTCACTGAAACAAATTCAAATAAGAGGTTAAATAGTTTTCCTATATAAAGCTTGATTTTTCTGTAGTTACATTGTGTTCTAAGACCGACTGAAATAATAAAAAGTTGCTATTTTCTAGGTCAATATGACTAGGAACTACACTCAATCTGGCATAAAATTCAAGGAACTTTGCTGCCGTACCAATTATATTATGCAGCACATAATAGTCCCCAGATAGGTAACAGCTCTATGTAATATCATTGTGTCTATATACAGTGTATCCGGTAAGTTTTTTTATGTTACAGCCTATTTCCAAAATGGATTAAACTCATTTATTTCCTCAAAATTCTACACACAATACCCCATAATGACAATGTGAAAACAGATTTTTTGATAATGGTTGCAAATTTATTAAAAATAAAAAACCTGAAAAATCACATGCACATAAGTATTCACAGTCTTTGCCTCGAAGCTCTAAACCGAGTTCAGGTACATTCTGTTTCCACTGATCATTATTGAGATGCTTCAGTTTCAGTTCGGGCCATCTAAGCTGATCAGGGGAGAAGGTGTCTTAGTCAGGGAGGTGATCAATAACCCAATGGTCACTCTGTCTGAGCTTCAGCATTCTTCTGTGGAAAGAGGAGAACCTAACAGAAGGACAACCATCTGTGCTGCAATCCATCAGGCCTGTATGGTAGAGTGGCCAGACGGAAGCCAAAAGGCATCTGAAGGACTCTCAGACCATAAGAAACAAAATTCTTTGGTCTGATGAGACTAAAGTTTGGTGAATGAGACTAATAAACTCAGTGAATGTCCTTGAGTGGCCCAGCCAGAGCCCAGACCTAAATCCTATTGAACATCTCTAGAGAGATCTGAAAATGGCTGTACATCGTCGCTTCCCATCCAACCTGATAAAGACGTACTGCAGAGAGGAAAGGGCAAAAATTCCCAAAGACAGGTGTGCCAAGCTTGTGGCATCATATTCAAACAGACTTGAAGCTGTAATTGCTGACAAAGGTGCATCAACAAAGTATTGAGCAAAGGCTGTGAATACTTCTGTACATGTGATTTTTCAGCTTTTTTTATTTTCAATAAATTTGCAACCATTTAAAAAAATCTTTTTTCACGTTGTCATTAAGGGGTATTGTGTGTAGGAATTTTTTATGTTTTGAGGAAATAAATAAATAAAGGCTGTAACATAAAAAAGTGGAAAAAGTGAAGCGCTATGAATACTTTCCGGATGCACTGTAATCATTGTGTCTACATAATATCAATTTGTTTTTTTGTCATTTCAAGGAGATGCCAACGGTCTAATCTGATTCAATCATTTATGCTAAGCTACACTTAAAGTGCTTCAGTCAGAATCGAGATCGGCTGAATGAATTCAAAAATGGTAAAACTCAACTGTTTACCTCTAGGGGACTTGTAAAATGAGACTAATTCCAAAAAATGCCAAGTGCTCCTTTGAGGTAAAGTTGAAAGTAATAAAGACAGAAAAACATTTCTTAATGTCTTTTACATAAAACACCTTTTTAGCAGTTTTTCATGCTATGCTAGCATATTGACAGTAATTGTAAAATTAACACGACAACTACATGTGTGTTACTTTAATTATCATGCTGCTAACACATTTTACATGTTGCTAGTAAGCTTTAACATGTTGGCTAATATGTTTAAAATATGAATTTGCATGTTGTAAACATTTCTAGCTTGTTTAGTTTGTTGCTAACATTAATTAGCATGTTTATATTTTAACTCATGGACAACACATTTATGTTTAACATGTTTTCTAATTTGCACAATAAACATTGCTAATGCAAATTAACAAGTAGCCACAACATTAACACATCACTTCATTATCCAATAGAATCATGTTAATGAATCAATTTCAAAGAGTTCACGGTCACTCATGTGCTTAAGGTTTATAGTTTCTCTGCAAAATGTCACTAGTGAAAACCAAATATTTCAATCGGAATCTGCACATTTGGGAGGATTGGAGGGTGAGAGAGTTTTTGCACGGCGTTTTATACAATGATACTGACAATAGACCATTTTTGGTCTTGGAATCTTGCTGAAAAATTGCTTGCGCACTTTTTGACATTGTATATTTTGTATATTTTTACCTTTTAAAAGTCACAAAAATCATGAGCAAAAAAACAAACAACAAAAAAAGTTGTCAAATGGACTCAATCAATGCTCAATGCTTTGAGAATCATCTATTAGTCACAACTCAAGATGTCACAAAAATAAGCTCCAGAACATCCAAGAGAAAATAATCTCCCAAAGCTGATGGACTATAATCAGCTGATGTTGTCTGAGTGAGACCTCATTAAAGAATGAATGATGGAGAAATACCCTACTGTCAGTGTTGAGCATCCACCAGGAATGTTACCCAATCCCTTGCAATTTTAATGAGCAAGCACATAGCAGCACGACTAAGATGAACCGTTTTTTCCACTGGGTTGCGGTGACATGAGAAGGTGCTGAGCTCACCTGACTGGCAGCACCACCGGTGGCAGCAGACGATTCAGCGCCAAGGGGTCCCAGCAGGTGAGACGGCCTTTCTACTGGAGAGTTCCTGCGGCGATAGAACAGCACATAGGCGTAACGCGTCACCACCTGACTCTCCTCCACCGTCGTGACTGTGCTGTCATCGAACAAACGCCAGCCTGAAAATAGCAGAAGACATGCAGTAATAGGCATCACATGACAGCCGCTGAGATGTTTTTGATCCAGAAGAGCTCCGACGTACCAACATCACTGAGCTGGCTGTTCTTGTCGCTGGGAAGACGAGCGTAGGCTGTGTAGTGTCCTCCGATCATTCCACCGTAATGGTTGATGACGGCGTACAGGTCATAGATTGGCGGCTGCTGGATGTCACCCTTATGACCAATACAGAACTTACTCAGATCCAAGTTTCTGATGAGGACAGAAAATTAAGCAGGTTAAACATTTATTAGGTGGCCAATGCAAATTATAGAACACACAAAACTAGAGAGTGTCTATGATAATATTGCACTGATGTTTTAATGATGTGTGAGCTGATATTATCAAGTATCACTTTGCAAAATAAATCATCTGAAAGAATTATTCAGTGAACATCTGGAAGTTTTAGAAACATATTTATATGACAGGCATAAAGCAGCTAAATTTGGGATTCCCACTCTAAGCTAAATGTCAAATTCTCTGGCTTTTCGCTGAGTTTCACTGATTTGAAAGCTGAATTACCATAACCTATAATGAATAGAATACCAGTCAGATGTTATGCAATTCTGAGATTACTGAATTTAATCCAAACTCAAACTAATGTCACAAAATGTAGAGAAGCTTGGCATTTTTTTTAACTGATGCAGATTTTGACCAGACAGGCATATAAATATATAACATTATATTCACGAATAGAAAGTGCAAATCTGGTGTGCTATACCTTTAGTATTCATAGACATGGCACAACACTGCACTTCTCCTTAGGTCCGTGACTATACATCATGTGACCATCTCAACACTCATTCAGACAAAGCCTATTCGAACAAAGCTACATTTGATGCATAATTCACCTTTTTTCATAATTCACCATATTTCAACATGCTTTTGCTACTGCTAAATTTTAGGAGTCACTTATGTATCAAATATGATTTAGCAGGCTTCAAATGGTTAAGAGGTAACACTTTCTCTCTTTGTTTCTCTTAGTGATCCCTTAATATAAATTACAGAGACCAATGGCCCTCAAGGTCAAAAAAGTTATGACGTGTATATTTTCACAGCAAAACAACAAGAACTGACACAAATATTGCCGGACATTTTGAGAAACGCCACAGTAAATCTAAAATTTAGGACGTAAAATATACATAAAATATACATACATACATAGATTTGGCAAATGTATATATATATATATATATATATATATATATATATATATATATATATATATATATATATATATATATATATATAAAAAAGCATACCAAAATTCATAAAGACCCTAAGCATTTCAACACCAGTGCAAGTGAAAGTCTATGAAACTCCGAGTAACTTTCAGTATACCTGACTGGAAAATCGACCATGTCATTAATCTTGTCCCTCCATATGAAACTCCTAAATGAGAAGCGCTTGAGCTGGATGATGAGTACATTCGGAAGACGCCAAAGTAGCAACTGTTTAGAGGCCTCTCTGTGCTGCTGACACTTAGGACAGTACCTGAACAAGAAAATCCATACAATCACACATACAATTCTATTTGAACACCTCTCTATGGGCACTCTGAGATGTGTGTGTTCATACCATGCCTCCTCAGGGGCCAGGACCTCAGGTTTGGTAAAGAGATTGAGGCACTGCTCTAAGGTGAAGTGTCCTGCCCTGGAGGTCTCGGTAGCAGAGCCCGGATCCTCATCGAACTCTAGATCTTTAGAGCGCACCAGCACATATTCCTTCTGCCGGTCATTGTTCTTCCACACCAGCTCTAGTGTACACTCATCAGGCAGCTCCAGTACCACGTCACCTGCAGGAGACAACAAGATGGTGAAGATACACAATAAGGTTTGGTAATGAAACCCAGTGGCAATAAGGCAGAATGAGAACACAGACTCTGATGCATAATTTATTGACTATTGATGCCTAAAAATGAACTGCGAAAGGGTTGGAAATAAGTTTAAAATATGTGGTGGTTCAAATCACAAAAATGCCAAACAAATCACAATACGATTGGCACGGCATTATATTATTGCTATTGAGAAGTTCAACCTGCTGGTAGAGAGTGAAATCTGCAGTTTGCCTCAGAATTTTGAGGTTACAGGACATTGTAGCTTTTTTTTGTTGACTGTGCCTTTAAATGCAAATGAGCTGATTCTCCCCGCCCACCATTCCCATGTTTCTATTGTCACATCAGATAAACAGCAGTCAGTAGCTAGGTTTCCATCCCAAGATGCAAATTAAATGTATGCGCAAAACTAGATTAATCGCATAAAAGACATGCAAATAAAGCAGCGTTTCCATCCAAGTAGTCAAAGAGAACAAAGTCGCCACTTCCTGATGAATTGGAGCCAAATATCAAGAGTAAAAATGGAATTTGCT
Source organism: Danio aesculapii (assembly GCF_903798145.1). Lineage (NCBI taxonomy): Eukaryota > Metazoa > Chordata > Actinopteri > Cypriniformes > Danionidae > Danio > Danio aesculapii. Next base: position 41,630,964 of record NC_079457.1, read on the forward strand.
GCGGTAGGAGAAGCTGCGTGAATCTTTTCCTTATTTAATAAATGACTTGTGCCTCAGAAGACAATGCTGAGACATAATGAACACTTGGTAATGTTTGAAGGCATGAGCTGCGGAGCACAGATCTTCTTGATTCTGGAGGTAATTAATAACATGGTTTCCGCTACATTCATTCTTCCATGGCAGGGCGCCACGCCAAAATTCATTCCGCCACGGCTACATTACAGCTTCTCATTCAAAACATTTTATTTGTTTAATAGCAGGTGATAATTGCACCAAAACGTATTAAAGGGTAAGTGAATTATAACCGCGTGAACTTTTCTGTAACCGACAGTAGTAGTGCTGTGCGTCATTTGATTAACCCTTTAAGGTTACATGCTGACTGACTGACAGGTGCGTGATGCGTGCAGCAAACATGACTTATAGCTGTTTCACTTTACTTCAGGACGCATTAATACCGCTCTGTAGGTCTATTGGAGACATTCATAAAAATTCCTAGCAAATCTAATAAATGTTGGAGACATATTCGTTACATAAACGCACTAAATCACACTTCAGCAGTGTTTATTTGAGAGCGCACAAGAAGATCTGCGCTCAGTGTTGCCAGATGATGCTGACTGTTTCCAGCCCAAAAGCTGTCGAGATCACAAGCGTTTATACACTGTTGCGAAGAACAGGGGTTATGGCATCTCTTTGGGAGATCAAAACAGGTTTATGAGGGCAGATCGGGGCTGGCGGGCACGCCGTTGCAAAACCGGCCAAATTTTTACTACCCGCCTATGTCACTTTTTACCCGCAAAAAGCGGGAGCAAGGAGATTCGCGTGCTGTAGGCTATTACATAAATGCGATCTTGACTCGTAATACTGCGCTCACGACATTTGTCATTGAAATAACGCCACAGGTAGTTAGTAGATCTGTGTAAAAAAGGCCTGCCGTCACAGCTGGAAAAAATCCTAGAGGAAACACTGAATAATATAATAACACTAAAACCGAAACGGTTAAGGTGTTCTAGAGGGACCAAAACAATAATTCAGATGTTTTACAGTGTGTTCAGCCTGCTGGTTTGTCTATTCACACACATTTTTATCATCACATGATCTCTTATAACAAAATCACATGACCTTTTTAATGTGCATGCTGGAAATTGTTCAGTAAAATAGTTTCCATCGCAGCTTATGCACATCTTTTCTTATCGAATAAAAAGTTTATCCTACTCAGTTATGCGCATATGGTTTTGTGCATTTTCAAAATGTATGCGCATCTTGGCGTTTCCATCAACCGTTTTTTATTCGCATATCCAGACTGCACATAAGGTAGCTACTGAAGTAAGACTACTGAATGTATTTGTTGTGGAGTTTATTCAAGCTTTTTTGCAACATCACACAAATACCATTTCAAATACACACACACGTACATGTTTTACTTGCACAGTTGAACGTCTTCCTGCAGCAAATGTGGATATTCATCATGTTACTGTAATAGATTTAACATCCAAAAACCAGGACTCCAGTTGTGTGTTTGTATCCTCATATGTTGTATATCCTTGTTTATATCCTTGAATATAGTTGTACTGAAACTATGCAGCCGTGGTGATTCCAGTGGTTATGAATTACATAGCGATTTTACTGTCTTTTTTATTACAAACATGCCGTTTTAATTTTTTTTTAAAGTTGTAAAACTAATTGAGGTGCAGCTGATCACAGAGAGTTGAACAGATCTTTTAATCCCAGTCGTTTTGCAAATCCTGCCCTTTGGATATTTGCTTGTATGTGTTACTGCGTAGAAGTGTTAATACACTCCTGTCAATTAATTTGGTGGGTGGGAAAAACACACTCCTGCGTCACATTGTGGAGGGCCTCAAAAATCACTGACAATTAAATCCTATTTTATTGTCAGAAAAAAAAAATGAGACTTGTTGTGTTTATATCACTCCATTATGACAGTGGACACACTATACCTACACATAGTTCTGTCCAAACAGTTTACAAATATTTATTTTGCATCATAGGTGACCTTTAAATGTATTTTTAAATGTGTTTTTCCATTTAGTATCAGTTCAGGCACTCACCCTAAACTAAACACACAAGCACTTTACAAAACAAAACCTCTGACTGACCTTTCTCTTCAAGTTTTTTGTCGTCCTTTTGGCTTGAGTCCAGAATCGTGATGTAAAATTGAGATGCACTTCCACTCGCTGACTCAGAAGGCTGCTGATACCCAGTCACTACAGCTGCCAATGAACAAACAATGATGAACTATGACACCACAACTGCAAAGACCAGAGTAAAGATCCTTAGACCAACTTACCTTCTGGTTTAACAACCTTTTCACATGACGTTTCTTTCTCCAGCAGAGAATCATGGGAGCTGGAGGCGAGCTCACAGCAACCTGAGTCAGTGGTGTGTGTGGAGAGAGTGTCTCCTCCATCTGCTGCGCTCTCTGTTTGTGAGGATGTGACAGATCCAGCCTGCTCTGCTGGGTTTTCTGCGTCTCCCGCTGATGGTAGGTCCTTCTCTTGACACTCTGAGACGCTGCTCGCCATGGAGGTCAGGTCAACACGGGACAGGCTGGACTCGGGGGACGTCCGACCTGACTGGAAAGGTGGCTGGAACACATTGACAGAGTACCTGCACACAGAACTCAAGGCTCAAACAGGGCTACTACTTCATAGTTTATAAATTATATTTATTATGTCACTATAGGTTAAACAACCTGAAATAAATCCACACAAAATATTCAAGGCTACAAAAAAAAAAAAGTAAAATTACATAATATTCTTCACAATTATAGTAAAAAAAGCTAAATAAATAAATACTCCTATAGAACAATCCTACAGAAATAAGTACATATAATATAAAACTGACTAAATAAATCAAAATTAGTTTAGAACACTGTTAAAACAAAGAAGTTATAAAATGATTTTAAAAATAGTTCATAAAATAAAATTCTAAATAAGGAAATACACGAAATTTCCACAAAAATGCATAAAATGTATATAAAACCTTGCAATCTATTTATTTTTTAATAAATGATATACAAATAAACTGACAAATAAATAGATAAATACTAAAATTATATCCGTATATCAGTTAGATCATCTTATCCTGACCTAATTACACAAATAGATAAACAAATCTGAATATAGTTGTAATTATACCTAGAGTAGCCTTCTAGAAGCTGTGTGAGGCGAGTGTAAGTGAGTCTAGACTCAGGCACGCTGATTAAAAACGGCTGTCCGATGTTCTCCACATTAGACCGACACATAGTCTTGTGAGAAGGCCAGTGGTTCTTCTGGCAGGTCCTGTAATCAGAGAAAATAATCTTACCACCAACTACGCCCAAGGCAAAATCTCAAAATCGTATGTGTGATGTCAAAGCCAGAACAACACACAACTCACTGATTGCAGTAGCCGACACGATAACAGCGTGTGCAGCGCTTCAGCTTCTCCTCGTCAGAGGCAGGAGGCTTCAGACAACCAGCGCACTTTGTGATTGGTATGCTAGGAATTTGAGGTCTCTGAAGATTAAAAAAAAACACATGATTATAGCAAGATAAAAGGCAAATGTGAACACAAATCTGCGATAGTTAAGGGAAGTAAGAGCGGTGTAAATGGTGTACCTGCTGGATCTTCAGCAGCACCACTCTCTCTTTGATGAGATCTTTTGACAGCATCTCAAAGCAAAAGAGCAGGTCACTGGACGAGACCGTGTCTAAAGATTGAGATGGTGAGAAGATTCTGTGAAACCTGCCCTTCACAACCTGGAGAAAAAAAAACAACAACACAGATTAGAGTGTATAGAACTTTACAATGTCACTCAGCTATAGCCCTGTAAATATGGCTGATTATAAAATTCAATTATATTCTAATTCTAAAGGCAATAATTATAGGGATAGTTCACCCAAAACAGAGAATTCCGTCATCTTTTACTCAGCCTTCACTTGCCACAGACTTGTTTGCATTTTTTATTCTGAAAATTGTTGGAAAACGCTAACCATAACCACTTCCATGGTAACTTCCACTATAGAAGTCAATGATTACATGATTGTAAAGGAGGTCGCACACCGCATGTGCTGCTCATATGAGAGTTGGAAGTAACGCACACATTCAAATGTTATTTCATATGAGGCTATGCAGATGGCTCTCTGTGGTGTGGCAGAAATATGAATAGTGTCCCGAGTAGTAGCTGGGTGCTGCGGAAAGCCGCCGACTTGCGGCGCCGGTTTGCGTACCCTAATAGAAATCTGTTTAGAATTATAAAATGTATGACGCTGCAAGACGCATCCAGTGTGCAACCCTCTTAACATACTTAAAAATATCTTCTTTTGTGTTCAACAGAAAAACGAAACTCAAAGGTCTGGAACCACTCGAGAGTAAATATAAAATATTTGGATGAACTATCCCTTTAATGTTACAGGAAAAAGTACTCTATTGCATTGCATATTGTATTGAAATTAAATGACGCTTTTAAAAAAGTAACCTTTCAAACAAATGTTCAAAAAAACATACATTTTATTTTTCATAGTATTTAGAACAGAAAAATAAGCATAGAAAAAAATTTGTGTCTACACTATAAACATTTATTATGAACTTCAACCCTAAATGTTGCAAATGTATTACGTAAGTGATTGTTTATGTTAGCTGAACTACAGAAGTAACTCTGGAATATAAAGCCTGGATTAGTCTACAAGATAGTGGCCCAGTCTTGGCACTATTTGGTTGACAGATCATGTTGACATGTCATAATAATTTGTCAATGACAATGGGTGTCGAATAATGTTTTTTGTTTTGTGTTTTATAGTGTCAAGACAATTAATGTCATAATATAGATGCTTCACAATATCAAACGTCTATTTTTCAGTCCTCCACTATTAGTTCCACCACATCTGTGACCTTAAACAGCAAAACCAGAGACAATGATATTGGTGTAGTAGAGGGTCCACTTTTTCTTACATTTTCCTTTTCTTTTAAATGGCAAATACAGAACCCCACTCAGAGCAGAATCATCATACCTCTGTCAGCCTCAGGTTCTCTGGTTTGATCCTCACGCTGCGAGATATTGACTCCAGTACTTCAGCCGTGCTCGAGCTCTCTTTACTCACACTGACCAAGAACTACACAACAAATAACATTCACCATTAATAAACAAAAATGTCTATGCAAATAAAGCTTTCTTGGGCACTTCAGAAAGCTGTGATGTTTATACCTTGACTGGTTTCTTGTGAGGCTCTTTAGCAAAATAGAAAACAGTCAGCACCTTCTGCTTCTGAGGTAGAGGGACTGGCAAGTACAAGAATGGATCAAAGGTTATGGAGACCTGAAAAAAAGAAAAGATAAGAAAATAAATATAAGCTCATTTCTAAAAGAGAGTGAAAAATCCTAATTATCTTCCAAACATTTTGAAAAAGTAATAATCCTTGTACATGATTTAAAGCAGGACCCAAGCATGGAAACAGTAGACAGTTTTTATACCTTCTTAAATTAGAACTGTTCTAAAGTTTGGGGTCATTACTTAATATCTACTTTCAGACAGAAATATTTTTATTGTTGTTTTTATTCTTCAATAAAGACATTTTAAAATTTCCATTTCAAATTAATAGTTCTCTTTAACATTTACCCTACTGAAGGGAAATGCATCATTGTTTCAAAAATGATAACATTATTCAGCAAAATTGTTTACAACATTCATAATAAGCATTTCCTGAGCATAATTTTTTAATCATAGTAGCCTCAATGAGCGCAAAAGACTCCAAATATCTGAATGGGAATCTAAATTAGAATCATACTGTAGCTCATTTTGACATGAATTACCTTAGAGCACATTGGGCACACCAGCTTTGACTTGTACTGGCCCTGAAAGAGGTCAACAATGAAGGAATCGTTCCTCATTTTATGCCTCTGCCATGCCTCTTCTGCAACAACCTACCAAACGCACAAACAATATTCAGCAAATGTATTATCATGGAAAAAACGATTTCACAAGACAGCTGATTTTGTTTAATAATAATAATAATAATAAAAATAAAAGAATATCATGGTTGTTTGTAACTGAATACAAAATATTTAATTATACACTTTACAATAAGGTTTTCTTTAGATTATGTTAATGCATTTATTAACATGACTAATAATGAACAATACTTGTGTAGTATTTATTAATCATAGTTCAAAATGTACTATCCATATTAATGCTTGTTAACATCAGTTAATAATGAGTTAACATGAACTAACAATGAACAACTTTATTTCCATCAACTAACATAAAAAAAGATGTATATCATTAGCTTAGTTTTCATCCACCTTTTTTTGCACATTTTGGATAAGAAAAAAAAAAACTGTTGATGGAAAAGCCAAAATGTGCATCAATTTTGAAAATGCGCATAAAAACATATGCGCATGACTGAGTAGGATTAACTTTTTATTCGATAAGAAAAGATGCGCATAAACTGTGATGGAAACACGTTTTACCAAACAAATACCAGTATGCGCATTAAAAAAAGAACATGTGAATTTGTTATAAGAGATTATGTGATGATAAAAATGTGTGTGAATGGACAAACCAGCAGGCTAAGTCAATGTAAAACACCTGAAATGTTGTTTTGGTCATTCTAAAACACCTTAACCGTTTCAGTATTAATGTTATTATATTATTAATGAAAAAGAGCGTTTCTGCTCCGTGTCTGACGCCTTCAAACATCACTGCGCGTTCACTGCATGTCAGGATTGCTTTCTGAAGCCTGGTTTACACTTCTGCGTCAATTGATCGGTGTGACCCATGGCACATGCAACACGCGTAGCTGTGCATTCATACTTCTGCGCGCTGTTTATGTTCCTTGGTGTCGAGTTTCTTCGCTTGTGTTTTGTTTTTTTCTGAACGCTACAAGTGGTTCAAACTCGCTCATTTTGAGGCAGGAACCGGCACACGTGCAACCACTTTAAGCATAAGATAAACACAAAACAAAACTTTCCATCTGGAGCTCCTTCACGGGACTCGACACTTGTAAACACTCGCTCCAACGGACTCGCGCAGTCCCACCCACCAAGCAAACCAATCACAGAGCTTGCGTTACGCGTCGTTGCGCCATGTAGTTACATTTTTTGAGAGGTGCGCGTCAACCTTGTTGTAAATTGTTACCGAAAAAATGTATACAATTTAAAAATCTTTTTTTCTTATGTAATTGTTTGTAATATTTTTTAAAAAGCTCACTTCATCCTGACGGCCGTCTGAGTCCACGGTCTCTGTGTATGGTTTGTTTTGGATGCGGTTCAGGTCTTCATGAAGCCCATCCAGCAAGAAAGCCATAAACTCCTGAGCATCATGCTGCGCATAACCTGTAAACTGACTGGCTTTACTGGCAACTATAGCCTAGGAAGAGAATTGAAGAAATACCCATTCATTATGTGTAATCAACATAACTTTAAGATACAGTATATGAGAACAATCTGAAAATACCTTTAATTTGGAGGGTTGAAAAGCATGATGAGTGCCCTTCCACAGCGCCCGTAGCAGAACAGCAAAGCCAATAGCTAGCCGTCCACCCGTGCCCAATGGGTTATTACAATTAATCTCGGACTCAAACCCCCGATCTGAAAACACACACATACCTGGTTAGGACACATAGGCATATGAAAAAATTTAATATTTTGTAGAAAATGTAACGGACCGTGGAAATAATCCCTGAGCTCCCGTGTGTTGGATAGGGACTGGATCACACTGTTCATAAAGCAAGTGTTTCCCAGATTGACCAGTCCAGTGAAGCCGGGGTGACATACTTTCTTCTCCTCCACCTCTTCTGCTCTCTCATTGCCTACGGGAGGAGTGTGGGTCATGGGTTGCACCATGCAGGTAGGTTTGGGCTGTGGACAGTTGGCATAAGAAGCCTAATAAGAACTCATTCATTTCTTCAGTTTCTGGGTGCAAATGCTCTATCAGATGCCATAAGAGAACAGTAAACGTTTCTACATTTACGTTCACATTGTGCTGAGATACTACTAAAAATCATGAATGTAATGTTTATACTCATGTCTAATCTCAGAAGATCAGACACCAGTCGCTATCTGTAGCAAGTTCAGAGACTGTAGTAAAAATTTGCTTTAATATGTGATATGACTAAACAGTGGTCATAAATGGATTCTGAGATTCACGCAAGTGAGTGGGCTGGACAAACCACCTGTGGGAAAGACTCTTTCCTCTCAATATGCACCAGACACTTTCCAATATATATTTTTACCTTTGAGATATATATATTTTCTGTTTATTTTTTCCCCAATTTCTGTTTAGCGGAGAGAATTTTTTTTCAGCACATTTCTAAAGACAATAGTTTCGATAACTCATTTCTAATAACTGGTTTATTTTATCGTTGCCATGATGACAGTAAATAATATTTTACTAGATATGTTTCAAGACACTTTTATACAGCTTAAAATAACATTTAAAGGCTTAACTAGGCAGGTTAGGGTAATATGTCTAGTTACCGTATAACAATGGTTTGTTCAAATATTATTAGGTCAATAATATTATTCTAGCTGAAATAAAACAAAGACTTTTTCCACAAGAAAAAATATTATCAGCCATACTGTGAAAATTTCCTTGCTCTGTTAAACACTATTTGGAAAATATTTAAAAAAGGATATATATATATATATATATATATATATATATATATATATATATATATATATATATATATATATATATATATATATATATATATATATATACACACACACATATATATATATACACACACACATACACACCCACACACACAGTTGAAGTCAGAATTATTAGCTTTGGCTTTTTAAAATATTTCCCAAATTATGTTTAACAGAGCAAGGACATTTTCAGTTTGTCTAACAATATTTTTTTCTTCTGGAGAAAGTCTTTTGTTTTATTTTAGTTAGAATAAAAGCAGTTTTTAATTTTTTAAAACCCATTTTAAGGTCAAAATTATTAGCCCCTTTAAGCTATATATTTTTCTTGATAGTCGTTATACAATAACTTGCCTAATTACCATAACCTGCCTAGTTAACCTAATTAAGCCTTTAAATGTCACTTTAAGCTGTATAGAAGTGTCTTGAAAAATATCTAGTAAAATATTATTTACTGTCATCATGGCAAACATAAAATTAATCAGTGATTAGAAATGAGTTATTAAAACTATTATGTTTAGAAATGTGTTGAAACAATCTTCTTTCCATTAAACATAAATTGGGGGCTAATAATTTTGACTTCAACTGTGTGTATATATATATATTTGTGTGTATGTATAGTTGGACCTGAAAAGAGTATTGCATACATCTAAAACTTTACAAGTGGATGGTCCTGAGAACAGTATTGGCTCAAGATATGTGACAAACAGGCGATGCATGCAGTATTACCATGGCAACCGCAGGTTCTTGTTTAAGGGACACATGTTCGGAGACTGAGCGTGGGGTCACAGCATCCAAACCAGAGTCCTCTGGGGCTCTAGGGGGTTTGGGTTTCTCCTCTCCAACCCGTGGTTCTTCTTTTGCAGGAAGTGCATGCTGGCTGCTTCCTGGCTGACTCTTTTCAAGCGTAGAAGGGCTGGAGGCCACGGCAACCTTGGCGCCCCCCACTGCACCTTAAACAGAACAAAAGAGCTTGTGGTTAGCAGCTAAAAGTTATATTATATGCCTTTACAGCAAGTCAATGCATTTGATGACCTTAAAATTTTAAACAGCAGCATATCTGATTTAAAGCAGGAGTCTGTTTGAAATGTGCACTTGCAGTTATTTGCAGAATTACACTCTATATGTGTAGAGTGTCTGTGTGGCTTAATGGTGAATTAATCTAATGTTCTGCTGTGTGGCTGTCAATCACAGCATGTTACTTTTTTACTAGCTAATGCAATCTTAAAAAAATAGCATAACATCTGCCACTTTTGGTCTGACCAACTGAGTGAAAATGTTGGTTAAATGTATGGTTATTAAATCTGAAGATTGCAAATTTGCTTATACATTTTGCATGTATAAAGACACAAAGTAATGGGGCATAGATGAACAGCAACACTCATATTTCCAGCAGAAACCTACCAGTACCACTCAAATTACAAAATATTATTACCATTTTGAAATGTTTGTACAATATTTGACCTCATCTTTCATGCACTTCATATGCTACAATTGAAATATATTTAACCAGACAGTTAATTTAAAAATGCTACCTGAATCAAGATACAGTGATGTTTTTTATTTGATTATTAATAATAAAAAAGGAATCAGTCAGACAAACTTAAAATATAGAAAATAAATTCTCTCTCATTCACAACTGAATCTGACATAAATATGTAGAATCAGTTTGTGTAGAGCTAGACAATCCTTTTATTCTTTAAAAATAATTATGAGGAACAACACAATAGCAAACTCAAAGCAATAGATGAAATATTTAATTAAAAGATTGAGGCTGTGTAGAGCAGCAGTTTGGGTCAGCAGGCTGGCATTGACACAAGAACACATTGGCACATTTGGCTTGATCCTCTCTCACGCTCATATTAAGTTACTGGATCACTCCCTGTAGTCACATTCCTCATTAGGTGCCCTAATTTCAACATGTAAACAAAAACAGTACTACTTCTTCCACTGTAATTATAAGACCTGTATTAGGGGATTTCTGACTGATTGAATTTTTTTGTTAATAGTTTAAAAAATCATTATTGTAGTATTCTTTTTAATAATTTTCTGATTAAATATATTTCTATTTCAATTGTAGTGAAAAATTCCTTAAACATCAGTCAGGAAGGGAAAAAAAGAAAAAGGATGACTAATAATTTTAACTCTAGTAAGTAGTGTTATGTCTGATTAGATATCTGAACATACCATGTACCAAAGTGTACGGAAACCGTGACTCTAAAACCAAACCGTGAGAAGTCTGTATTGTTACACACCTAATGAACCGACTATCCATGAGGGCAAGGTTATCAAAAATGATGTACACAACATGATTGTGTGTTTGTATTGATAAAAGACTGCTCAGAAGCAAACAGAATCCAAGCAGCAGACCTTGTGTGGCAGGGGCCTCCAGACCCCCCCAGCGCTGACTGTGTCTCTTCTTCAGGGTGATGTCGATACGGGACGGAGTGAAGGCGTAGTTGGACTGATCGGGCTGAATTAGATTCCTGAAACATTGGCAAACAGGATCAATGATGAAACCCATTAAGGCACAGAGATAATCAGATTAGGATGGCCATCTGAAAAGCTTACCTGAGTTTAACCTGCCATTTAAAGACAGTGTTTGGTCCACAATCCGGATGAAGGCGCAAAAAGTTGGGATCACTGTGGACAGAAGCATTAATGAGTGAAAATGTAAGAGTTAAACTTTTGCAAACCTGTGTGTGGAGAAGAGTTTCTCACCTGGTCTGGAAGATAAGAGTGAAGTCTTGTTCCCTGAACAGCACCCTGGACGTCTGCCGGCAGATTTCTTTCATGTAGACATTCACAACCATCAGATCTGTTCCCTTCTCATACGAGTCATTCTTTACACACTTCAAGTCCACCATTGGCTCCGGACCTTAAAATACATTAAGTCATGAGAAAACATCTGTAAAGCACATACATTTACATTCAAATATTTAGATTCAAGTCTCCAATTAATTTAAATGATCAAATACTAACAATAAAAACAACTATAAAAACAATAGGTCTAAAATTATTACACTTTTTTAAAATGCGTTTTACATTTAAATATTTTCACTTATTAGTTTATTTAATTAAATGCATTTCATTTTATGACAGTAATTTATTCTAATATGCTGATACTTCTTTGCTGCTTATGAAAGATTTTTTTAATGCTAAATAGGCTTGTGCAGTCAAATATTTTTGAAGACTAACTACTGTTTAAAGCATTTAAAGCAAATTATTTTTATGTTTTCTTTCAGTATTTTTCGGTGAAGTGTTCTAAAGATTTTAAAGCATCAAAAACATTTGCTGAAATGTTTTGCATAAATGTCTTTACTGTCATTTTCGATACATTTATCATGCCCTTGCTAAGACAAAAATACATATTTAAACTAATGTACTACATTTATTTATATATATATATATATATATATATATATATATATATATATATATATATATATATATATATATAAATAAATATTTATATATATATATATATATATATATATATATATATATATATATATATATATATATATATATATATATATATAAAAATATATATATATATAAATATATATTTAAAAAAATATTGTATTGAGGTTGAGTAAATGAGAACACTTGGCATCTGCTATATTATATATATATATATATATATATATATATATATATATATATATATATATATATATATATATATATATATATATATATATATATATATATATATATATATATATATATATATATAAAACACTTAAGAACACTTGGCATCTGCTATATTATATATATATATATATATATATATATATATATATATATATATATATATATATATATATATATATATAATATATAGCAGATGCCAAGTGTTCTCATTTACTCAACCTCAATACAATACAGTGTCTAACACATTCAAAAATTATTCCAAAATTTGTAATGAAAAAAAAAAAAATCCATATGAATTAAGTGGTTATTTACATATGAACTTTGATCAACAAACAAAGCTTAGAGCGCTCATATTTGCTCTTGGTAGCACACGCATGCTTGTTTGCCATACAAAAACTAATGAGGTTCACTCTTCTAATATTTTTATTTGTGCTCCAAAAACAAACAATTTCTGAGAGGTAGTGCCAGACGGAATCTGCAGACTGCAGATTTTTTTTCTATTTCTGCACAGAATTTACTGAAAAATCTGCGTTTGGGAGTATCGTTAATAAAAACTTACTATAAGAAATAAAAAAATAATACCTTTCTAAATTTTATTTAATGTTTACAATACAAACCCAATTAACCCACTTATTTGGTAAACAAAGTAAGTATCTCATCTAATATACCAACTAAAAGACAGTAAATATTACTTTACAAACTGTATTGTAAACAAATCATAGGAATATTTTCATATTAGTCAACAATATGACAGAAATTATTATAAAACTGAATAAATATAAATTTGCACAAGTAAATAAAAATAACGCAATGATGGGCTAAAAATCTGCAGATTTCTGCATGTGCACATTCCGTGTGGGCCTACTTACGGGTTTGAAATGACATTTGGGTGGGAGCTAGTCTTTTTGGGATGAACTATGCCTTTAACTGACCTTCCGTATCCTCCTCTTGGCTCGCTACTTGTGGCTCCTCCTTGGACTTGTCCCTCTTCTCCTCTGTGTGGGTCTTCTGCGGAGACTCCTCTGTTTTGGAGTCTGTTGAAGCAGGCTCTCCAGATCCCAAGTCATGAGAAGGAAGCATTTTAGGGATGTGGGCTTCAGCCTGTGTCTTTGTTTCCTCCTTTCTGTTTTTTGGCTCATCGGACGCTATTTTATCAGTGCATGTTTTCACAGGAGAAAAAGAACAGTCTTTCTGCAACACCTGCGGCTCACACACTGAGACACTCTTGCTTTCACCTGATCCAACCTATAAACAACACCAAGACAAACAGGATTTCAGAGACTTTTTTTCATAATTTTATTTGCAGGTTATTATTATTAGTCTCACCTGAGCATTGCTCTTTGGCTTCCTGTCAATCCCTTTTTCTTTTAGCAATGCCTGGCATCCTTGAGGTTTGCCCTGCAGCTGAGCCCTGTTGTCTTTTGCATTGCTTGATGAAGAGGCACCACTGTTAACCGCTGATGTGTGCGTCTTGCCATTAACTGCTGCTTTGGACTTCGACTCGTTTCCCAAGCAGGGAGCCAGCGGGGGCTCCTTTGTGTTTTTAGAGGGCCGTGTGGTGCGCTTTGCACTGGGCTCATTGATCAGGTCTGCTTTATCGCTTGATTTAATCTCTGGCGTTTTTTCTCCTGTGCTCTCAGTGACGTGCACCTGCTTGCTTTTCATCCCTCGTTTCAGCCCTCGGTCAGGTTTACCTCGTTTCTGCTCAGCAGAGCTCACTGGGGGCGTTTTCTCAATGGCTTCGCTAGATTTTTCAGACCGCCCTGTGCTTGACTGGTAGCTGTTGCTTCCATTCTTTTGAAGAATATCCACTGGTTCCGACTTTTTCTTCTTCGATAGGGGAATTAAAAATAAATAAAGCTTAGTTGAAGGACCTCTGACTAGGAAAACATTCATGAACACTCAAAGCTGCATGCAGATTGGAAAAAAAAGAACATCTAAACAATAAAGAATTTAATTAGTTAATAACGAATTAGTAATGATTCATTTTTAAAATGCTGCAGAATTTCTGTGTAAGAAATGACAGCTGTGTCAGCCCAACAGAAATCCATTTAGCTTGGCAAAAAACTAATTTTTTTTAAGAGAGAGATTTTATTTTTAAAAAGAGTTTGAGGACGTAGACAACAGGAGACTGACAGTGAGCAGGTGTTCTTACAGCATAGGCGGGCCAGGTGTTGAGGGGGATCTTCTTGTGCAAGACAAGCTGCAGGACATTCGATTTCTCCTTATAATTCAATTTACTGCAGGAGGCTTCAATCTCTTCATGAAGATGACAGCTCCATTCACGCCCATCTAAAAAAACAGGAAGATCACAGGTCATACTCTACTATTCAAACGTTGTGGTTGTTTTTTTTATTTTTTATAATTGTCTAGTTCACCAATCCTGTATCATTCGATCAAAAATACAGTGAAAACAGTAATTCTGTCAAATTTTACAGCAATTTAAAATGGAACAAAAAGTTAAAAAGAACAGCATTAAAGGGACAGTTCACTTAATTTAAATGAACTCCATTTTCTCATCCTTGTGTGCTTTCAAACCTTTATGAGCTTCTTTTTTCAGTTGAAAACTACAGAAGATATTATCAAGAAAGCTGAAAACCTGTAGACGCTGACTTCTATAGCAGGAAACACAAATACTATGGAATTTAATAGTTGCGTTTACAGAAGAAAAAAGTCAAACAGATTTAAAACGAGTGAAGAGTGAGTAAATGATGATAGAATTTTCAGTTTTGTGTGAAATATCCCTTTAATGAAAAAAATAATTAAAATATTTATTTCAATCAAATCCGGCCCAAACATTTGATTAATGACAAAGCCAAAAAAGAGACACAAGCACACACCATGACCTTACCTGGCAGCCGGATGTGGCAGGCAGAATTTGAAAAGTCATACTCAATATCTTCTACTCTCTGCACCCCAGCACCTCCACAGTTCAGCCTCACGATCACCTCGTACGCATTCTGCTTCCAGTCCAGAAACAAATCTACACATAGAAAAGAACATCCGTAGTGATTACATTGGTCTCAAATACAGTAACACACTAATAACAATGAATACAATTAGCCTTATTTTTTCCATCCTTCCACGACAAACCTGATTTCATGATAACACCACAAAAACCTTCAGCCGATCATAGCAGAAAGCAAAGCTGCTTTCGATTTCAAACTTCTCTGCTATTGAATTCAATGCAGGTGCATGTTAGAGATCAGGAAAGACTGAGAAAGAAAGAGAGTGTGTTTATCTCGAAGGATCGGGCTGCAGGGTCAAGTGACAGCTAGTCCCGTCACTTTACTCTCTCTCTCTCTCACTCACTGTGACACACAGATCTAAAAGGTCACCACCAAACTGCAACGCCCCACAGCTGGGCTTTTATTCCACGTGATGTCATCTCCTCTCCACCAGTATCCCATGAGGCGTCTTTGCAGGATGGGGAATCAGCACTACATAGATAGAATCCTACTGTTCGCGCAGGGGTGGTGCACTGCTCTTGCAGAGATGAAACGCAACACTTTGACGAGAGAAAGACAATAGCGCACTCGTATCGAATGCATGTGGAGAGGCCAATGAGGGCATCGTGTAAATAAAAAGGAGCGTGAGTGAAGTCTTCTCATGCATGTGTCGGGTAGAGCCACTCCACTGACCTTGACAAAGCCCTTCTTCATTGAAGCCGAGACTCAGAGGCTTAGATTACAGCACTTCAGCACTGCAGAAGCAAAACATGCTCAGCAGACCGGGCACAGCCTTAGAAACAGGCTGGCACACGGACGCTAAACAAACAATACGCTCATGAACGTTTGCCAGCTAACAGTTGCATCAGCTATTGCAAACTGAAAGCTCTTTCTGATGAGGTGAATGTAGGTTTAAGAATGGTTTTCTCTAAAAGGAATATTGAAGTCAGTGTTTAAATGGTGTTTTGACAAACTGTTAAGACCCAAAATGTAATTTCATGTTCAGTAAAATTAAATTTTATGATTATGTATTGTGTCAATTGTCTCAGATTTTTGAGATGAACAAAAAAACCAATGTGACATATAAACTAAAACAAAAAGACATCAAGTAAATAAACAGGGTTTTTTTTTTTGCGACCATAGGTTTGACATTTCAGGATTTCATACAGCAACTGAATCAAGTGTAAAAATTAATGCGTAATAAATAGGGATGCTCCGATCAATCGGCCAGTGATTGGTATCAACCGATATTTTCATTTCATGACTCGATCGGTACTTGCTAATCTGGCCGATCTCATGAACCGATCAAAAGTGTTTGTTTACAAGTTTACAAGCAGAGGACATATTAGAAATGAAGTCTTTTTACATATTAGAACTGAAATTTCTGTGTTTTCAACAATATTGCAAGTTCAATTAAAGTTAGCTGGATATATTAGAGAAATTAAAAAAACTAATTCTATTTAACTCAAAAATTTTATAATACAACTTAACGTATTAAATGTTTAAATTAACGTGGTTTATAGGCCTATTTCCTTTTAGTAAGAAGTATTGGATTTCCAGGTGCATTTTAACTTCTTATGCATCAAATATGTGCTCTAAACTTCATTGAGACATGATGAATTATTCTTTCGTCATTTGCAATGATTCGAAATTGCTTTGTTAGTGATTTTTCATCTGATACTCTTACTAGCCAATTGAGTGAGCACACTTTCGTTCTGCCCAATCAGAATTGTGCAACCAAACTATGCGGAACGCCAACAATAAAAATTAAATTAAATAAATAAATAAACAAAAGCGCAGACAAGTGGGATGACGCCGTTTGCTGCTTCAGAAGCAGTAATAGGCAAATATCAAAGAAAAACAGGACATCGGAATTCGGTAGTATGGAAATATTTTAGTTTCCAAGTCACAGACACCGAACAAAAACAGGTAATTTGTGGGAGCTGTCGTAGAATTGTTGCCACAGCACGATGAAATACGACAACCAGCACCTAAAAAAGCATCACAGGCTTTGAGGTGATATGAGGAGTGTCTTGCTAAAAAGTCAACTGAAAGTATTGCCAGTGACACTTAATGTAGTAGCAAGCAACAGCAAAGTTTTTTATAATAATAATTTTATAATAATAATTTTATAATTATTCTTTTTTTTTGTTTGTATAATAAGCTATACTACCTCCCTATTTTGAGTTCAACTTGTTTCCAGAAAGGTAAGGTCATTTCATTTGTGTTTACTGCTTGCTCTAGAGAAAATGAGTGTTTCATTTCTGAATATTTAAAAACTAATGTCAATAAATGTTTAAGTTATATCTTTTCAGTTGCTTTTTTAAATGAACACTCACTGCATTTAAACAGTAAGAAGCTACGATACAGATTATTTAGCTGAAGCTTGACTACAAAATTTAATCACAAATCAAATCTCATTTAGAAATTTTCCTCAAATCGCACAGCCCTAGTTGGTGTCTTTGTTAACAAAAGATTAAGGGATGAGATTTTGAATATAAATTACAATGTAAAAAAATAATAGAATAACCAAACTACCAATGACATTTATTACAACTTGTTTTTTTCTAATCAAATATACATGATCAGATGGCTTAATAATTGTGACAACCCTAAATGATCCCTCTGTAGCCTGGTCAACTGGTCAGGTTCACACCAAGGATGATAACAGTAAATATAGAGATTACCACAATTAATTTGACAATAGCACAAAGGAACAATATCATTGGTGTATAAAACAGCATCTCTCTTTTTTTAAGGATTCATTTTGTTTTTAAAAAAAAACGCAGAAATTTAGGCAAAACATTAAGCTGACAATGACAAATTAAATTCAAAAAGCAAAAACACTCCTTCAGACTAAGCTTAATGTTGCAGTTGCACTTTCTTTATCATGTAGTTCAAATATAATTAGCAAAAGATGATTACTAGTGTCAGCCTAATTAAAACTGGATTTACCACATACCAACTAAAACCAGCTTTAATGCCACACAACAACAAATCAATAGACAAGCTATACATGTAGTGCCATGGATTAAAGCTGAGTGATTAATCGAAATCGAATCGCAATTTAAAATGTTGCGATTAGTTAATCGCAAGAGGCTGCAATATAAAATATATATATGTACATATGTAAACAAGAATAAAAGAAAGTGCTTCAAAACCAGTCCGCTGTGCTTCAGAAAATTAAACATGGTAGACTTTCTGCAAGGCATCGCAGACATGGTATTGGTTGTCGTGAACTATGCCACATCACACGAGAAGAAACTATTGAATCTTGCATCACAACATCCATTTGTCGTTTACGACTCCCCACGACACCCTACGTCAAGGAAATCGTGCCAAAATCGTGTGATCTGTCTGGGGCTTTATAACTAGTCATGTGAGTGAGCACACTTTCATTCTGCCCAATCAGAATTGTGCAACTGAAATATGCCCACAATAAAAAAACAAACAAACAAACAAACAAACAAACAGGAAAGCACTGACAAGTGGGATTATGGCGTCTGCTGCATCAGAAGCATTAACAGGCAAATTAATATCAAAGAAAAATAACATTGGTAATATGGTAATATTTTGGTTTCAAAGTCACAGACACCAAAGAAAAACAGGTAATTTTTAAGAGGTGTCGCAAAATTGTTGAAACGGCTTACAGATTATTGAGCTGAAGCTTGAATTAAATTAAAATCAGCTTAAAGCTTGAATTAAATCGCAATCTCAAAATCTGGCAAAAAAAAATTAAATAAAAAAATTCATCGCAATTAGGTATTTTCCCCAAATCGCACAGCCCTACCATGAATAAATAAATACTGACAAGCATAGCATAACTATTACACAACTTGTCACAATTAACTACAGTTCACTATTTACCATACAAAATGAAAAATTGAAAATCAGCTTAAAGACTTTCTCTTTAAATGCCTTCAACCTCAAGTTATGGGTCGGACAGCATTTCATAACGGTCAAAAGGACACTGCACCACAGACTCTTCCCATCAGTTCATATTACATTAGACATCACTGCAGTAAACCATTTACCCTAAATCTCAACATCTTGATTTACAACACTGATAAACACTCGGCGGGAGACAAAAGCGAAAACACAATCAAAAAGAAAAGCTATCAATTGAACTTGAGTGAGATAAAGTAATTCAGACCTGGTTTATGGGGGTTTATAAACTACATTGTCCTTGCCTCACCTTTCTTAGTCTCTGTGCTGGTGGCCACCCGTTTGGCCTCTTTGCTCTCCTGGTTGGCTCTGTCCTTCTGCTTCTTCTTGCTGGTGCTGACCGTGTCATCGGGTCCTCTCTGACCTCGCCTGCGGCCTGATTCGCTGGATCCTGTGCTGCTGCTGGCCATCTTCAGCCACTTGCCGCTGATGGTTCGGCCGTCTCCTACCTCGCTCCCGCTGCCGGAGCCGCTTCCACTGGGGTCTGGATCTGAGCTGTGCCGTTTCCTGCCCGGTCCAGCTATCTTGGCGGCTTTTCAAGTGAGAGCACTCCCAGAAGAGAATCAGGAGGAGACTGTAAACAAAAGCAACAGCGATGATGTAATACAAACAGACTCCATTTGACCGGCTGTACACATGAATAAAATTATGGAATTATACAAGAAACAACTTTTAATTTCTGATCAAATGTTTGGGCAGACAAAGTTGATGGATATCACATAAAATCACACTTGAAATAATAAACCCTAGGTCCCTTGCCCAATGTTCATAATTAACCCAGGGTTAACAATTACTCGTAAGTAATTATATATTAAAGTTTCACACTTTACAATCCAAAACATTGGGTTAATGTCTTTATTTTGTGCCATCGGCAACTGGACAGAGTATTCCAAACATTTAAGCTCATCTCACTGCATTTTTGGAAAACTTTTTGTATCATATTGGAAGACATTTTCTATTCATCTTGAGGCACTAATGTTCATCTTGTGAAAATTATGTATTGTTCTGATAGAAGAAAACGTGAAACCTAATGTTGCCTTTACCATCACTCAGCCATATTATGGAACAATAATTATGTAGAAACAAAATTGACTAAATGTACACCAAATGTACATTTAATGTAAAATTCAAACAATAAAACTAAAGAAAGTTATGCTAGTAAATAGTAATAGTACAACAATAACACGGTCTATGTTTATAATAGCCTACGTTCTGCTACATTTTATTTCGATAAAATGTCATATCTTATGTTGTAACGAAAATTATAGTTATTTATTACTGATTTAAATTAGTCTGTCAATATGACAAAAGGACAAAGCTTTGGATTAACGATAACCTTACATGAAATATTTGCGATTGACGTTAGCCACTAACGATAACGGCGAACGTCAATATCAAGACACGTCGTTGTCATGAAAAACGCCGAATACATTGCGTAAGAAAAAACATTTATAACTCTAAATAATTGTTATCTTTCATTTTCCCTGTCATTTCAGCTGTCAAGTGAGAAAACAGTATCTAACGGAGTTCAAGCA
Organism: Danio aesculapii; assembly: GCF_903798145.1. NCBI lineage: Eukaryota > Metazoa > Chordata > Actinopteri > Cypriniformes > Danionidae > Danio > Danio aesculapii. The sequence continues at coordinate 41,651,698 of NC_079457.1, forward strand.
GCTTAAAAAACCCGGCTGCTTACCGGACTTACGTTAGCATAGCTTGTCTGACTCGATTCCACACTCAAGTACTCTTTAACTCAAAACATGCCACAAACAAACTGCCACCTAACGTAAATTCTGTTCTCAAGCAGATACATATAACGTGCATTAAGTGTGACACATCTTAACTCTGTAGTTTGGATGTAAGTGATACCGGTTAGCCGTGTTGTGCGAGCACTGAGCTAACGTTAAATGCCCATAAAGGGAATGGAGCGCAAGGCCTCTGCTCTGTCTCTCGCTCGCCGGCTGCACAGCTAATCATGCGCTTAGCTTCCCCCAGCACGCGCTTTACCGCAAGGTCGGGTGGTGCGGGACTGTCAAAAGTGTTAATACCTGCAAGATAAGTGACATTTCGACATGACACCGGTTTGTTTATATAAATTCTTACTCTGTTTCTTTGTTGTTCTATAATGGGGAGTCGTTATCGGCGTGTCCTTTCCTCCGCGGCGACTGTAGATTAATTCAGCCCCAGGCTTCACACACGGCAGCGGGCCGCCGATCGCCCCTGAGCCGCATCAGCTCGCCCCTAAAACTCAATGCTGCTTTATTTCCGAAATAATCCTAACCAGGACCCATTTTGTGGCGTCAAAATAGAACACAGGCCACTGTAAATACAAAACAAAGACGCTGTCCGTGCTCTACCCGATGAGCCGAGCGCCGCTCCGTCACTCGCACTTTGTTAGAGAACAAAACAAACCGGGTAGAGACGGAGATCACGCCAACCTGCCTGCCCGCACACAAACACACACACACACACACACACCAGTTACTTCCGGACACTCGCTCCACAACAACCATGCGCAGAAGATTTTTTCTTGAATATTCTTGATTTGATTATCTTAAAGTGTACTATACATTAGGCATCTGACGATATAGTAACTTTAGATAAAAAATATTACGCTATTGTGATTACTGCTCTAAAATCTCTTCTTTTTCAAATGTCTGGGTAAAAAAAACAACCTTTTCCCCATTAAACGCAATATATTTTATTTTAAGAAACAATGATGTTATTTTGGAAAAGTAAATGTGTCAGGTGAAATAATTTAAATTAATCATTACTTCTGCTGTCTTCATTAGTTTAAAAGCACAGATTTCTTTACAATTTAAAACGGCATCTTTGGATGTATTTTCTGCTGGATATACTGTTGTCCTAAAAAAAACGTAAATAAAAAACCCTACATATATACCTTAGAAACGGTATAGCACAACATTTTGGCGGTTTTAAAACCACGGTATACCTTGAAAACGGTTATCGTCCCATGCCTACTATGCATATCTAAAGAAAGCTTATTAGATTATTTGGATTAAAACGTGTTGATGTGTCAGAAACACAGCTACCATAAGCTTATGGCATGTGTTTTTTTAATATTTTAGAAAGTGCCCTGTTTATTTATTTATTCGCCTAGCAAACAATAATTGACATAACTGTTGTCTTTTTAAAACGTTATGCTTTGCCACTATTCTTCAAAAAACTAGCTAGCTTTTATCCATTTAGTCTTTTTAAATAATAAAAGTTTGTGCGATCAATGTAGCTTTTAGGCTACTTTTAAAAATGCAGGTTAAAATATTGTTAGTATGCTTCATTTTTACTTAAACGTGTTTTAGAATGACAATGTAACGTTCATTTATTTTCTTTTCAGCTTAGTCCCTTTATTAATCAGGGGTTGCCACAGCTGAATGAACTGCTAACTTATCCAGCATATGTTTTACGCAGCGGATGCCCTTCCAGCCACAACCCAACACTGTGAAACACCCATACATTTTGGACTGTGGGGAAATCCGGAGCACCCGGAGGAAACCCACGCCAACACGGGGAGAACATGCAAACTCCACACAGAAATGCCAACTTATCCAGCCGGGGCTCGAACCAGCAATTTTAAATTTAATTTCATGTGTCCTTCAAAATGGAACATTTTGGTATTGTTTTCCATTGTTTATCTTATTTTAATAGATCACATTTCATTAAAATAACAGAAAAACACTTGCTACATATGCAAATATTAGTTTTTTGCCTTCACTGTGATTTACTGTTTTGGCAGTTCATTAGATGGGGCAGAAGGCTAATTAAACCATCTTACAGTCTTGATTCACTGCTAGACATTTATAATAAATTATTAACATTACTTCTGTGTCTGATAACATCCATACTTGTTGATAGTCAAAACAACAACTTTAAATTAAAGTTAATAACTGATAATAAAGCAATAATTGGATTACTGGAAACATTTATGAATTGAAAATAATTGCTTGATTAGCAAATCTTTGTTTTTAATAATTTTTTCTCATGTATATAAGGTAAAGTGTACAGTATGACTTGAAGCATTCTGAAAAGATTGTACAGACTTACAGGAATACAGAACACACAGGGATATTTTAATTTTTATAAGACGTTGTTGCTATTTTTATATAATCAGAAACAAATATTCTGTATGTCAGAAATAAACAATGATAAACAACCATTGGCTTATAGACAACTTTTCATTTTACTTTATTTAATAATATCTCAGTCAGTCCGTTCTTACAGTAGTTTCTCTGACAGACATTCAGTCTAATATTGAAACTATTTTCTTCAGAAGACAACAAATCTAAAGTGTTTCTCATTAGAAAATTTGTGTTATTACACAATATCAACCAATAACTGTTAAAAGAATACACTAAAACTTCTGTGCCACAATTCAGTGTCTTTTACATTCAAGCAAACTCTGCAAATCTTCATTATAAATTGTTTACAGTATTTTACAAGCACATGACAAGAAACACTTCTCTGCCGTACAAGACACATCTGCATTTCATTCAACTCTATAATGAAAGCGTGTTAATGTAGTGTCAATATAACAGTAGCCCTTTATTAAAGCAACATCTGATCCACACAGTGTGTCTGATGGCAGTTTGGCATCGTACTGTAGGTTTGCTGGCAAATGTTAGCAGCCTGTGGAAAAGAGTCAAATGGCAGATCCGTTCAGTCCAGCTGTTTTGGATTATTGACAGGTGTTGTAGATCTGAATCTGCCTGTTGATTGCATTCAGGATCGCCTTCATTTTATCCTCCAGGCCATCCAGCTGCCTGGCTTTGCCTTCCAATACCTTCTGGTTTTCTTCATAGTCCTTTTCAAGCTCTGTTGATGCGATATCAGAACAAACCCAGATCAGACTTACGAGAAAAAAAATTATAACCGCCTCACATGAAAATGGCACAATGTCAATATTGCTTGTCACCACAAGAGGGTAGCATTTGTTTTTAAAAGATAAGTTTTGACAGATAAGCTTCAAAAAAACCACTGACTGAAGTACTTGAATTAGAATTTAATTACACATAATATTGTATAAAGATTATATTTATGTACAATAGTATAACAACAGTGACAAAAATATATTTATAGATATAATTTTTTTTAGAAATGTATGCACATTACTGTATGCATTGTGCATGTTTTGTTTAATTATTCATTCATTCTCTTTGTCTGGCTTGAATCTGATTGGCTGCGAGTTGTGCGATATTCTGCCAGTAATAGCACTCGTACCGCCTCTTCACCCTTCATCTTTGTGTATTACTCCGCCTACATACAGCAACATGCAGAGGACACTCTACAGTTTGACAAATACTCCTGCTGTTGGGCAACATAAAGTACTTAAGGCGTTTTTAGTAGAGAATGTAGTTGTTTAGATTGCAACTATGCAGATTATTTATAAGAATCATGCCCGTTTTAAATATTTATAATTTCTGAGAGACAGCACATCGGCGGCCATTAGCCTGTCATTGAGCAGACCAAAGGCAGTTGACGTTGTCTATCCACAAGATGGCGACAGGACCGCATAATAAGCCCTTAGAAGATTAAAACAGCGTAATTTCTAACTACAGCTGATCAAATCATGATTAAACAGGTAAGTAAGGTTCTAAGTCGATCTCTCTCTTTTGTATGATGTAGTGCTGTATTTATACCATAAAACTGTAGTGTATTGAGTGTGAGATAGGACTCACATTTAAGGAATGTGTGTTGTGTTGGCAGAAAGAAGAATTACCCGCATGTGTTTAGCGTTTTTCCTTATTGCAAACACAACAGTAATCTGGTAGTGTTTGCGAGGCTTTCTTCTGGGTCAATTATTGTGATAATTATTGTGATATCCCAATTGCAACCGAGATATACTATAGACTGTAATAGACTCAGGGCTTAACCCCTGAAATCTGATCCGGCACATCCTTTTACCAACCCCCCTCTTCAATCGCCCTCCTCACCCATCCGCTGTTCACTTTCACTTTCTTTCGCGCCTTCCCAACCCACTTAAGTTTCATCCGCAACAACCCCTTTCCCCGCTTTTAACATTCATCCGTGACACCCCTCCGCCATCTAACGCCCTGCCATAAACACTTTAGTACACTTCTACATCCTCGGTTAACATGCAGGATCCATTACCCCAATCTGTTCCGGGACCTCGCAATTCGCAAATTATGCACCGAATAGATTGTAATACTGTAAGGAGATATCTCTGTAGACTGATGGCATTTCATGTCACGTTCAGCCTTATAATCTTAAAATGTCAGCAAAATCACCTGTTTTGTCAGCACCTTAGACATTACGCTAGAGAATCATTCAAACACTATCTCTTAAGTGATGTTGGTGAATTAATAACTGCTTCTGCTGTTCTGACATCAGCTACAGATGTGAATGAATGGTGGAAGAAAGTAGTTCCTAATACAAAAGGGTTTTTAGACACTGCGTGTTTGATTTTCTTTTTTATATACACAATTATGTCGTCGAACTGTTGTATAAACGAAATAGCAGACGACTAGCAAGATATGGTTGTTTATCGTCACTCGTGGAACACAACGCATGCCTGTCACCAGTGCTGATATACTGCCATATTGTACTGCTACTCGTGTGATAATGGTCATACAGTTGAAGACTGAAGAATTTTTAGCCCCCCTATTAATTTTTTCCCCCGAATTTCTGTTAAACGAAGAGAAGAACACATTTCTAAACATAATAGTTTTAATAAATAATTTCTAATAACTGATTTATTTCATCTTTGCTATGATGACAGTAAATAATATTTTACTAGATATTTTTCAGGACACTTCTATACAGCTTAAAGTGACATTTAAAGGCTTAACTAGGTTAATTAGGTTAACTAGGCAGGTTAGGTTAATTAGGTAAGTTATTGTTTAAAGATGGTTTGTTCTGGAGACTATTGAAAAATATATATATAGCTTAAAGGGGCTAATAATTTTGACCCTAAATGGTTTTAAAAAAAAATGCTTTTATTTTAGCCGAAATAAAACAAATAAGACTTTCTCCAGAAGAAAAAATATTATCAGACATTCTGTGAAAATTTCCTTGCTTTGTTAAACATCATTTGGGAAATATTTGAAAAAGGAAAATAAACACAAAGGGTGGCTAATAATTCTGACTTTAACTGTATATATGCATTGTGCATTTAATATTTGTTTATTTATTAATTCATTCACAGGCATATATTTAATTAAATATAAGTTTTTTAATTAACAACATTATTTGCACCTAAACAAATATTTAAATGATTATAATATACTGAAATAATTTGAACAGCACGTATAAAATCATATTTATATTTAATATAATACATTGAAAAATATTTATTTATAAAATATATTTATTACATTTCCATAAATGTCTGAACCGAATCACAACAGACAGAGACTCTGAGGCTGTTAGATGTTTGTAGTGTATGTACATGAGAAATGTATTTTAATTTAGCGTTCTTTGTTTATTACATACACCTCTGCAGAGTATTTTCGTTTCTTGTTTAGAAACTACACGTTATGTGCTCCCTGCACATCTTTAATATCCAACATGCATCACAAATTTAATAAAGCAGTCAAACTGAATTGTACCACTGTGTTTTTACTGACACCCCTGTTGGGATCAATCCTGACTTCAGTTACAGGCAAACACACACTCACCCGCCAGCCTCTGCAGTTTATCCTGTGCATCTTTCAGCAGCCCCTTGGCTTCATCTCTCAACTGCTCTGCTTTCTGCTTGGCGTCCTGCATGGTTTTCGCCTTATTGTCCATCAGACCCTGAACAGTACGGTACTTATCGGACAGCTCGCCATCCAGGATCTAAAACAGATGATAAAGTCTTTAAACTCTAGTACACAAATACTCCTTTGGAAACGAACATGTGAGTTTCACAAACCTCTTTGGCTTCGTTGGCTTTGTCCCGTGCCATGGTGGCCGTCTCCTCTGCCCGTGCAGCATCTAGGCTGTTGTTGGCACGTTTGGTCTTTAATGCCTCGATCTGGCGCTCGAGGTCTCCCAGTCTGTCCACTGCATCATTAAGATCTCTCTCACTAGCGGAGGTCTCTGACTGGATCTTTAGAGGTAGCGAAAGAACATTATGGTCAAAAATGGATAGTGCAAGAGATTTACAGAGTGTCACGGGAGAGAGCCCTGAGCTCAAGGGATCCTCGGGCCCAGGGCTCCCTCCCGTTCGCAGTGCGAGGGGAGATTGAGCACAGGTCGATCTCAAAACTCCCCCGCTGCTGAGGCTAAGGTGAACTTCCTGAGAGTAAGACATTTAGGAAAAGACACTTAGGCTAATTTTGTCTATAATATAGAGCAGATATGGGCGACGCGGTGGGGCAGTAGGTAGTGCTGTCGCCTCACAGCAAGAAGGTCGCTGGTTTGAGCCTCGGCTGGGTCAGTTGGCATTTCTGTGTGGAGTTTGCATCCGGGTGCTCCGGTTTCCCCCACAAGTCCAAAGACATGTGGTATAGGTGAATTGGGTAAGCTAAAATTATCCGTAGTGTATGTGTGTCAATGAGAGTGTATAGGTTTTTCCCAGTGATGGGTTGCAGCTGGAAGGGCATCCGCTGCGCAAAACATGCTAGATAAGTTGGGGGTTCATTCCGCTGTGGCGACCCCAGATTAATAAAGGCACTAAGCTGAAAAGAAAATGAATGAATGAATAGAGCATATTTTGGATGGTGGGAGGAAACTGAGGAACCCGGGGGAAACCCACACGGACACAAGGAGAACATGCAAACTCAGCACTGAAATATCAGATGGCCCAGCAAGGACCCGGAGCAAGTGGTATTCTTGCTGTGAGGCAACAGTACTAGTCACTGGGCTGCCGTGCTGCCTATTCTGGATAAAGGTGGAAGAAGATAGATAGTTGAAGATAGTTGTAGAAAGGAAATGAGGATATATATTTAGTGACTTGGGATCCTTTGATTGGAGGATAGTGATTAGTTAATGTGGGCCAGCTAGGTCAATCATGAGCGTGTGCTCCTTTCGGAATTAGTTTAATATTAAACTTCACTTATTCACCCTAAACTTGCCAAATTCATTGCTATTGTTCTACATGTTCTGTCTGCATTGATGGGGCTCTACCTGTGCCAGCTGGTTCTGAGTTAAGCCAATGTCATTCTTAGCTTTCTGGATGGCTTTCTCTGCTGCAGCCTGGGCTCTGCTGGCATCATTCAGGGCCTTTTTCACACCCTCAGCTGTGTTCTTCACCCCCTCTGCCTTATTCCTGGAGAATAAAACCCAGAACTCACATTTACACAGAAGCTACTGGATGTTTCCTTCAGGATTACTTTATGCACAATTGATAATATCAATTAAAACAACACTGTTTTCATCTCATGTGTTAAAGAATTGTTACTTCCTGTCTTTGTCATGATGACAGCGTATACTATTTTGCTAGTTATTTAGCAAGATACTAGTATTCAGCTTAAAGTGAATTACATTTAAAGGCTTAACTAGGGTAATTAGCTTAACTAGGCAAGTTAGGTTTATTAGGTAAGTCACTGGACAACAGAGGTTTGTTCTGTAGTTTATCTAATTTCTCAATAGTGCTAGTAATATTTATAGTGTTTTTTATTTAAACTATGTATATTTTTTATTCCAGCCAATCTAAAAGCAATAAGAATTTGTCCATAAGAAACATTTTATTGGAAATACTCTGAAAACATGTCCGTTGTTAAACATTAATTGGCAAAAATACTTGAAAAAGAATAAACATTTACAAGCTAATAATAATGACACGCAGTCAAATACAAACAGATCCGCAACTTTTGATGCTCATAAATTATCATTAAGTCCTCGTGCTGCAGGTATTAGGAGGTTTCCTGGAGGTGCAGCTCTCGTGCAGCGAGGGGTTTGCGTCTTTTTTTTTTTTTTTTAAATGGTTTTAATGATTTTTTTGTGGTTTTTCACCTTTATTTGATAGGACAGTAGAGAGTATTGGCAGGAAAGCATGGGGAGCAGAGAGAGGGGAAGGATCGGCATAGGACCGCGAGGCAGAATCGAACTCGGGTCGCCGTGAGCACCGGAGTGCATGTGTCGACACACTAACCACTACACCACTGGCGTCGATGGTTTGCGTCTTTAATAAACTATGACAGTTTGCATTCATTGAATAGTAAGAATGATTAATAAATCCATATGAAACAGTCCTTTAAAAATGATGTCTCGTCTTCAGTTTCGGGCTCAGGCGCGCTTTTCTCTCACACACGAAGCGGGAAATGTGACTGGGCACGGTTTGTATAGCATAGTGTGAGTGCGCCCTAAGTGTGTTGAAGCAGGGTTGGAACTAAACTGTGCAGGGCTGCGGCACTCCAGGAACTGGCTTTGACAGCTGTGGTGTACACCATAGGTCTCAAACTCAATTCCTGGAGGGCTGCAGTTCTGCACAGTTTTGCTCCAACCCTGAGTTTAGAACCTATGCTTTACAGGGACACTTAATAGACAAAATGTAATTTCTATAGTAAAACTGCTTATGACATGGCCCTACCCCACCCTACCTCTAAACCCAAGCCTTTCAGGAAACCTGTGGCAAAATTTGAACATCAAAAGACTTCATTAAGTAGGATTTTTAAGCATTTTGAATTAGATGGACACAAGGTGTGACCCTGTAAACCTCCTTAGTAGAGTACCTCTACCCAAATTCATGTCATTATACAACTTTGTGTCCCTATAAACCACATTTGCATGTACAAACACACAAACAATAACAATAACGCGTTATCTTGCATTTAGAAGTGGTGCATGGTGTTTAGGAAAGAAGGCATAAAAGAAGATTATTTAACGTTATTTATTAACTCCTATTATTAACTTTTAAAGGAATGGACTTTAACTAATGTTGCCACAATCACCAGCGATCTAATCCTTACATATCATTGGTAAACTCACAGATCACATAAAACTACAAATCTGCCTGTATATGGACTACAAGATCCAGTCATGCAACACACCTGCTCCAAATCTCCATTGATTAGACTAACACAGCTGAAGCTGCTCATGGACTGATTACTGGACTATTTATACAGCACACAAACACATAGAAGTTGGTGAGTTTTGTAATGCTGATTGTGAACATTTCGACTCGTTTTCCTTGCCTTGTCTTGCCAGGTGTGTTTGACTCGCCTTGTTTGTTTGTTTACTTTGCCTGCTGCCTGCCTGTACTGACCTATCGCCTGTGTTTTTGACTACGACTCAGATTTTTACTGCATACATCTGTTTGCACCTGTGTTGACTGTTGCTTGCCTGACCTTTCTAATACACCTGCGGTTGGATCTGCACTTCCTTGTTAGCATCCTGCTTCACATTAAAAATGTGTTGCAGAATTATTAAAAAACATTTGAGAGGGTTTGAGATAAGACGAGTTCACAGGTTAGCCTAGAGTTCATTTAACATTTTTTTGGGAGTCAAAAAAGTAACTTAAGTTCATCTAACTCCGGAAAGTGTGAAGCTATATAAACAGATGGATAGTAAACATAGCTAATGATGGGCATGAATAATTCACTAATAAAGACAGTAGATGTATGTGTGGAGAGTCACCTGGCTTTCTTTGCATCCAGCAGCAGTTGCTCTGCTTTGCGGACATCATTTTGTGTTTGCTCCAGAATGGCGTCCACATTGGACAGACTCTTGACACGGTCTTTAATCTCATCTGCGAGGTGTCGGATCTGCTTGGGAGAGGCAGGGATTGAGAGCTCCAACACACGATTTGCCACCGCCTCAATGCTGTCCGGATCTGCGCCCTCCTCTGTGAATGGTCAACAGAACATACAGACGGGCAAAAAAATATGTATATTAAAGGGTCAGCAGCTTTTAAACAAGTCTTAATAAATGTAATCTGCAATGTGTTTTCCATTTTATTTTCTAAAATAAATTCTCAAAATAATAATAACAATAATATAAAAACTAGCAAAGTAGTGTTATTATTTATATATATATATATATATATATATATATATATATATATATATATATATATATATATATATATATATATATATTAGTTATAATTTAATATAATTAACTCACGCATGAGGAATTGGCGTATTTGTTTGATGAGGTCCCTCAGATCATTGTTAGAATGATCCACTTTGTTCTTGGTATCGCTAGCTTTTTCCAGAGCTGCCTGAGCTCTGTCCTTCGCTTCCTGGGCCTTGGTCTTAGCATCTGCCACCTAAATAAAACCATCAAGATTCACAGAAAAGGCTTAAGACTTTCTATAGAAATGTATTGCGCACTAACAGTCCACCAATCAATGATCAGAGTGTCTCTACCTGCTTAAAAAGCTCCTCCACTACCCCCATCGCTTTATCCAGCTCTTTTTCTGCATGTTTGGATCTGTCCAGAGCAGTGTCCGCCACTGCAACAGCTCCATTACAATTCAGGCCTCCACATCGACGCTTGCCTTCATCATCACGACAACCAGCACCTCCACAAGGACTGTCAACACACTGAGCATCACCCGGAGCTCCACACACCTAAAAAAAAAAAAATCTACCAAACATCAAGAGTTTTGAAATCAACTAATATAAGAAAAATAATAAAATACAAAACAAATCTGAATATACCTAATCTATTTTCATGTTTAAATGCTAATAATACTACGGTGCTGTTAAATTCACGATTCTGATTGGCTGATGAACATTTTAAAGTACAAATGAAATCAAAACTAACAATATGATTTTGTTAGCTCACATTGACAGTTTTAGGGTGGAAAATTCATCTGTGCATGTCATTACAGGGTAAAGGTTGATACTGATTAGAACTTGAAGTGGCGATGAGGTCTTAAAATATTCTGACAAGGTCTTTAAAAAGTCTTAAAAAGGTATTGAAATTATCTTTAGGATCCCTGCACATACCCTGCATTAAAAACATACTTAACATGCTTAACCATGCCACTGTCAGTTATGACAACAAACAGAAATGGTGAGGAGGAGGTGTCTGTTGTAATAACTCTTCTAAAAATCCATTTCCTGATCTTTCTGAATGAAATGCCTACTTTACTTCATCCAATCTAAAAAATGTTCATTCAATTGAATATTGTCAGGCCGAATCATCCCCTAATTCTTAGGTAGCCCAAACAGTCTGTCAACACACGTATATTTGTACAACGACGCACCTCTGTTCACACAGATCCTCCATTTGCACGCCGCGCGTTTATGTGCAGACGAGACAATCACAATGGTAAAATCAAATGCTGAATCAAAACTTGTTAAAATCCTGAATCAATATTGGATTGATGTGACTGTTTTCAGTTTAATAAGGGACCTTTTACAGCATCAATAATGTAGATTTTTATTTAGTTTAACAACAAAACATAAGTAAACAGTGCTTTTCCACCCAGCCTGCTTTACTGAGGTGAAGTTGGTTTTATATTCACATTGGTTCATTTTTGGACATTGGCAACCTGTGATGCGCTCCCTATATTGTTTACCATGCTACTTTGAATATTCAGTCTGAAACAGCATGTAAGTATGGCTTAGAAATAAGTGTGATTCCTGCACGCCGCCGGCCAAGCACTGAGCATACAGTAGTTGCTTTAAGACAATACACATGAGAGAATGAGACGATTATGACAAGTTTTGCTTGCTACACAACTGAAAACGTGCTAGATATTATACAGTTTTTAATTCTGAATTGTAGTATTATAAAGTACTGTAAAGTTTTCTAACTGGTGAATGACTTGAACTAGTGGGTTGTCTGCTGTCATCTTTAAGGTGCGAGCGGTGGTGTTTCAGGAGGCGTGGTTTTGGATGGCAGGGGAGGGACTATGTTTCAAAGATTTTATGCTAACCTGTTAGCATTTTGACAGATCCTCTACTGCACCTTTAATTTAGAATATTTTGGTACATTATAAAGACAAAAACGTCATGATATTTTAAAAAATATTCCTTCTAAAACAATTACTTAAAGGGGTAGTTCACCAAAAAAATCATTTACTTGCACTTCACTCACATTAAAGGGCACATAGTTTACCTCTTTTTTATGATTTAATATTAATATTATGGTTCTTATGAGTGTGCCAGTTTAGGTTCAGTTTAAAACCCAATTCAGATTTTTTATTATAATGTGTTAAAAAGTGTCATGTTGGGGGCGTGTCCACAGTTCGTTGATTTATGGGTGTGTTGCTTCACATGTAAATTAGTTTCGGCTTCCCGCCAACGTAACAAGGGGGCGGGGCCATGAGCTCACCCGCTCTGCGTTTGCAACAGAGTCTGACAGGCAGTCTAAGAGAATGAGCAGGAGTGAGAGGTTCAGCAATCATTCGTACATGTACGACTCGGACACAGACCAAGCAGAGAGTACAAAATCATTTGTGTCTTTGTACAGTTTTACAGCCAACTGTGTGCTAATTTCAAGTGCCGAGCTTGTACACAGAAACTAATAACCACGCACACTGAATTAACTTTGACTGAGGCACCGGATGTGCCGCTCGAAGCCGCGACACGGCACACCAGACACTCTCTGTGGCGCGGCAGAAACATGACGTGTCCTGAATCGTCGCGCCACGCATTTTTGAATGCTAAACATAGGTTTCTGCAGCGATCCGCGGCGCCCAGCTGTCGACTTGAGTGTACCCTGATAGAAACCGATGTTTAGAATTCTAAAACGCATGCTAGTTAAGATCACAGGGAGCTTCTGGGATCGCGACAAATGCAAACGGCTGAAGAATAAGGTAGACTCAATGAGAAGTACACATGTTTGCAAACCTACCTAAAGATACAACCAATAATTCTGAATAGAGTGATAATGTGGAGAATATTGATCTTGTGTTGAGCCCAATGAGCCTTGCATCTAAAAATAGAGCTAGGGTGTTCCTTTAGTGATATCGCTTCGACTCACGCTGAAAATGGCGGACGTGAATCAACAAACTGAGGATATGATGACGCGCCTGTCAATCAATATTGGTGGGCGGGGGGACCGCTCTCCTACGTAAAGTTGCGGTCGATTTAAAAACAGCTCCAATTGGTCCACCGTTTTTTATGCTGTTAAATAAAAAAACAAAAAACACTGGGTGTGCTTATATCACCTCAATATGATGGTCTATACACCATACATGCACATATGTCTGTTTAAACAGCTTGAAAAGTAGATTTTTTACCATAGGTGCCCTTTAAAGTAATTCCAAATATTTTTGGAGAAAAAAAAGCTTGTTGAATAAAACAATATTTGGATGAGTATGAGGATTAGTAGGATGAAGAAAAAAAAAATTGAATCAATGGCAACCTGTTTCCAACATTCTTCAAAATATCTTCTTTTGTCACAAACAAATTTGGAAAAAGATTCACTTTTTTGGTTGAACTATCTCTTACAATAGGTAATATCTGTAAAACAATTGAAATGCACTGCTTACCTTTTCGTTGATTTTCTTTAAGTCCAGATTCTGAACTTTTGCATTTAAGTCTGTGAGTGTACGCTTGTTAGCAGCATTCTTGCGGTTAAAATCGTCTCTCTTTTGGCTAATCAGCCGCTCTGTTTTCTTGCGAGTGTCTGCTGATTGGCTGACTGTGCTGGAAGTGTCAGTGGTAGATCTGTTTGCTCGGTGCTCCGCGTCACGTGACTTATTATACGAGGCCCGGATGCTGTCATATGCACCTGAAAAAAGACATTAAATGTTAAACATTTATTCATTCATTTCTCCCTTATTTATCAGAGGTTGCCACAGCAGAATGAACCGCCAACTATTCCAACATATGTTTTACACAGCGGATGCCCTTCCACCCGCAACCCAGTGCTGGCAAACACCCATACACACTCTCATTCACACACATACTTGTACACTATGGCCAATTTAGTTTATTCAATTCACCCATGGTGCATGTCTTTGGACTGTGGGGGAAACTGGAGCATCCGGAGTGAACTCACGCGAACACAGGGAGAACATGCAAACTCCACACAGAAATGCCAACTGGCCTAGACGGGACTCAAACCAGCGACCTTCTTGCTGTGAGGCAACAGTGCTAACCACTGAACCACCGTGCCGCCTATTAAATGTTAAACAGGTACCTCAATTTTTTTGTGTTAAAATGATCTGAATCAACATAATTCTTAGGGTTTTTGGGGGACAACTTAATTGTTTTATATTCAATCCACTTTGTAAAAACAATTAAGTTAACTTAATCGATTTTTGTTGGCACAACATAAAGGAATTGTGTGGAACCCTGCATTTTTTTTTTACAGTTTCCTTTTATAATAGCAAAACTTCCCAATAGATTGTCCCTTATTTTTATTTAAATTTTGTTATGCTTCTTTATATTTTTGATTATTTAATACAATGCAAAAATACCACTTTGTAAGGCAACTGTAATTGGATTTCTGGTTCACTAACCCAAAAAGTTGGAGTTCTTGAGGATGTCAAGCTGACGGTTAAGCTGATCTGCGTTCAGGTTGAGCTCTTTTGCTTCTCTCTCCAGTGTGCTTAAAGCATTACTGGCCTCATAGTTACTGTCCTGCACAGCGGTCAGGTCTCCCTCCTGTTGGTTCAGTGTGTCTGTGGTCTCGCCAATCTGAGCTCTGGAGAATGCAATATTACAGTACATAAACAAAGTAAGATGATTACCTGGCAAAACTAAAATACATGCTTATAATATTTGTGAACATTTAATTTCATTTTGTATTCAGTTCTACCTGTGGAGGGCTACTCACAACACATAGCATTTTGACCTAAGGCAAATTACAAGGTAATGAAATATAATGACATATGTAATTCCCTCCAGACCATATCTGAAGCATATCTGTACCTAAGAACCTCTATCATGCCCATCAGAGTGGTCACAGCCTCAGCAGTGGCATTGCGGGCATTAACAATGTCCCGTGCTTGTGCCAGCATGTCCTCCAGCTCCTTAAAGCGTCTCTCGAATGCTCGAGTCAGGCCGGTGGTCTGAAGCTCCTTGGCTCGATCTGTGAGGTCTTTAGTTCTGGTGGCCAAATCCTGAACGATACGGTCCCAGTCCCCAAAACACTGGTGGCAAGGCTTACAATCAGGGAAGGTTCCAGAGAAGCCACGGGCACACTGATCACAGCGGACACCAGAAACGCCCTGCTGGCACACGCAGTGACCCGTCATACGGTTGCACTGGGATGACTCAATGCCACGGGGGTCACAGTCACATGCTGGGGGAGAGAACAAAAACCAAATCAGTTGGATTTTGGGCAATTATGATAGATTGTGAATTAAACGAGTTAGTACCTCGACATAGCACTCTTGGGTCACCCCAGTGGTTCTCCTGGCAGTCTGTACAGGTCTTTCCTCCAAACCCAACACGACACTGGCACTGGCCTGTGAACTGTATGAATTTGGATTAAAATAGATTACTAATAATATTTTACAATACGACCAATTATGAATCTAGCAACGTCTAATATAAGATAAATATGGCACCATATCTGTCATCAAAAACAGTTAGGTACTTAAACAGTTCAGGTACTATTCCAGTTGTATTTTTACTTGAGCCTGGTATGGTAGAGTATGATTACAGAGTTATCCAATAGTCATTTCCAAAGCAGGCACACGCATATTGGGAGTGACACGCTCACGTATTCCAGGCGCAACTAGTTGAAAACATTTCAGAAAACCATAAACGCACCGCGAGTCACATGACAAGAACTGACCAAACAGCTTCATACTTTCTATGGAATATACACATTTCTGTAGACTAATTATCTCAGACAAACCAATTATCTCAGAACACCCAAACACTGCAGTGCTTTTTAATTTTCCTCATACATAAAACTTGAATCAGAGCTGCAGCAATGTTTTGTCAGTTTGTCATCCTCTGAGAAATCGGTTGATGGTCGCCTAGCAATGACAGATGGCGTGAGAGCGTGAGCACAATGTGCATTGAAAATGGTGAAGGAAGTGCTTTCCACGCGCTTTTAGACAGGATATGTGAACAGCCCCTTATGCAACCATGCTGACCCTTGTTACCAGCTTCTCTATACATACATATACAGTTATAGTCAGAATTATTAGCCCCTCTGTTTATTTTTTTCCTAATTTCTGTTTAATAGAGAGATTTTTTTCAACACATTTCTAAACATAATAGTTTTAATAACTTATCTCTAATAACTGATCTATTTTATCTTTGCCATGATGACAGTAAATAATATTTTACTAGATATTATTCAAGACACTTCTATACAGCTTAAAGTGACATTTAAAGGCTTAACTAGGTTAATTAGGTTAACTAGGCAGGTTAGGGTATTTAGATAAATCATTGTATATCAATGGTTTATTTTGCAGACAATCAGAAACAATATAACTTAAAGGGACAAATAATTTTGACCTTAAAATGTTTATAAAAAAATAAAAAAACTGCTTTTATTCTAGCCGCAATAAAACAAATAAGACTTTCTCCGGAAGAAAAAATATTATGAGACATACTGTGAAAGTTTCCTTGCTCTGTTAAACATCATTTGGAAAAATTTTAAAAAAGAAAAAAAAATTCAAAGGTGGGCTAATATATCTGACTTCAACTGTATATAGTACAGAAACCGTGACCCTAAAACCGTGATCAATCTGTAACGTTGCTGCCCAAAATATAGACAAACAATTTGTCATTTATTATCAGTACTATTAAAAACACAATATTGTTGTACAACATTGTACACATTATCTTTTTAAATTAATTTTAAAATCATTATTTATATTATAGAATAATAGAAATCAATATAATACACTGATTTGTTTCCGTAGAAAAAAAGTATTAGTATCAATGTTTAAATTACAGATTTATTTTTCAGGAATAGAATGAATAGAACGTTTTATAGAAATATTTTGTAACGTTATTGATGACTGTCACTTGCGATCAATTTAATATGTCCTTCTAAAATGAATAATTAAGTTTGAATGGTTTAAAGTGTTTTTATTATCCCTGAGGGTAGGTTACCAGGACAACAATGTATTAAAAGTGTAAAAGTTTTGCACAGTTGATACACAGATCCCAGATCTACAACAATGACTAAAATTGCAGCATGCTGTTGTAGTGCAGTCCTTTGCAAAGTCACATGTGTGGTGCGTCTAGATGTGGTGTCTCATGTGTTTGTTCCATGTGCGTATGTTTATGTCATGTCACTCCTTTTGTTCAGTTTCCCACCTTGTGTCTATGATCATGAGTTCCACCTGTTGTGTCACCCCTGTTTGTAATCTGTTTAAGCCCTGTTTTCAGTTTGCTTATTGTCCTGTATTGAATTGTCAAACACTCCATGTTCTCCCTGAGTTTTCATGTTCCTGTTCTCTGTAGAAAGTGCAATGTAGAATGATTATCTGTGGTGCGACACAGACTATGACAAAATTCAGGGCTGTTTCTCAATTCCAAGAACGCAGAGAGCGGACTTGCGTTCTTGTAAAGACCGGTCTTGCCAGGTCACCTCGGAAGACTGAGCTCGGGAGACCACAAGAACAGAGAGCGTGTCCAGTGAGAAATGACATGCTGCGTTCTTCCTGATGGTCACGTGACATTCACGCATGTTTAATGGAAAATTATTGAAACATTACAGCATTCATACAACGATTTATTGTTTTTCCCTATTTAAAATATATACTATGCATAAAAACCTTACAAATATACATTGCACAATATAAATAAAACATATTTTAATACAAATTTCAGCAAATAAACACCCTTAATGTGTTTATTCCTTTATTAAGATGTCCAAGTTAACGTTTCATTTAGGGAAACTCCTGAGATAAATAAGTTATATCTCTGAACTTTAATAATAAATCTATATAAAATGCTGCGCTTCCCTCCTCCAGTTGCAATAACTTCTGGGAATTAAATTAAATTGAATTAAATTAAATTAAATTAAATTAAATTAAATTAAATTAAATTAAATTAAATTAAATTAAATTAAATTAAATTAAATTAACCTTTATTTGTATAGCGCTTTAACAATGTAGATTGTGTCAAAGCAGCTTCACAAAGAAGATTATAGTAATTTGAAACAAAGTCAGTCCAGTTTTCAGTGTTTAAGTTCAGATCAGTTTAGCTCAGTTCAGTGTGCTTTAACATTCACTAGTGAGAATCCAAACACTGAAGAGCAAATCCATCGATGTGCAGCTCTAACCATGCAAGCCAGTGGCGACAGCAGCGAGAAAAACACTTCTACAAACACTCGGTCTAGACTTCTAGAGTGAGTTCAGTGCTCAAGTCTGCATCCATACATCTTTGATATCAAGAACACATCCGGTAAGTTTCACGTGTCCTCTGTTCTTGCGGTCTTGAGTATTGGAAGAGAACTTTGGCAGTTGATGATGACGTTACACAAGAACACGAGGACACAAGATCGCTGAAGAACGCATATTGAGAAACAGCCCAGGTGCCGGGGATCTTGCTGATTGTGGTGACCGAGGACGTGGTAAATCAGGTGACAATGAGTGGGGAGAACCTGGCCTGGCTGTGACACATACACTGTAAAAAATTCTGGGTTCCACAAAATTCCTTCATGTTGTCCCAACACAAATCGGTTAAGTTAACGTAACTGTATTTACAAATTTGAGTCGATTCAGCATAAAACAATTAGGTTGTCAGAAATAAAACTGACACTGTCATTGTCAAATGCACACAAGTCTTCTGTATTTATTAAAAATGATGTGCTGTGTGTTTGTAAGCTGAGAATACCTCATTACAGGCAGATGTGTAGGCATTGTTAAGGTCACATGCGCAGGGCTCACAGCCTTGTCCACTAGCCAGGTTCCAGGAGTTTGGAGCGCAGTGATCACAGGTCTGTCCAATAACATTAGGCAGACACTGACACTGACCTGTGGCACGCTGACACACACAGTCATCTCGAGACAGACACTGACTGCGCTCTGTGCCTAGGAAGTTGCAGGTGCACTCTGGGTAGAAGAAAGTGTTTATGTAGTTGAAGTCAAAATCATGCGAGGAATCTTTCACAGTATTTCCTATAATATTTTTTTCTTCTGGAGTAGGTCTCATTTGTTTCATTTCGACTAGAATAAAAGCAGCTTTTAATTTTTTAAAAACCATTTAATATTAATAATTTAAATAATTTTGATAATTCTGACTTCAACTGTATGCTTATTACTGTTAATTGTGCATTACAATGTAGTAGAATTATTTAGGACTTACTCCGGCAGTTGCGTCGAGAGGCATCTCCATAGTATCCACTCCGGCACACACTACAGTCAGGCCCTTCAGTGTTGTACAGGCACTTCAGACATTGGCCAGTGCGCTTGTCACAAGACTCAGGATCCGACAGGTCGATGTTATTACTGCAACGACATGGCTGGCACTGGCCACCGGGCTTAGACGGGTCACCGTAATAACCAGGAGCACATTCATCACAACGTGGACCTGGTTCATGAAAAAAGCAGAAGTTCAGTTGCATAAAATAATGTTTGCTCTGTTAAAAGATGTAAAGATATATCAACTGAATACATGTGAATGACATTTTATGACATTTCAATTGTTTTTAAGTTGTCAGCTATAGTACTCTTGAGAAGTACTTTCAGTTTCATGATGCCTTTTCCACAACCTGTATTATTTCACAAATGGTTTCTGAGTGAAACTTTATAAGGACATAATTAAAGTAAGCAATATTAGGTTTACAGTACACATATGAGGGGAAAGATGTTAAATCAAGTAGGAATTAATTGAGGAGGATTTTTGGTGGTTTAGTGTTAACATAACTGCATTATGGGAAAACTTTTTAGGGTAGGAGAAAGTGAATATTTTTAAAAATTATTTTAATAAAATAAAATCGCATCCAAATTAAAAGTTTGTTTTGACATAATTCAAGCGTGTGCACTGTGTATATTAACTATGCATATATAAATGCATACAGGTATGTATACAGTGGGTTTATGATATAAATTATATCTAAATTTCAATATCTATGTAACAAAATTATTTTGTATAGTTTTGTTTCTATATACAGTTGAAGTCAGAATTATTAACCCCCCTTTGAATTTTTTTCTTTTTTAAATATTTCCCAAATGATGTTTAGCAGAGCAAGGAAATTTTCACAGTACGTCTGATAATATTTTTTCTTCTGGAAAAAGTCTTATTTGGTTTCTTTTTTTATTTCGGCTAGAATAAAACCAGTTTTCAATTTTTTTAAAATCATAAGGTCAAAATTATTAGCCCCTTTAAGCTATATATATATTTTTTTTAGATAGTCTACAGAACAAACCATCATTATACAATAACTTGACTAATTACCCTAACCTGCCTAGTTAACCTAATTAACCTAGTTAAACCTTTAAATGTCATTAAGCTGGATAGAAGTGTCTTGAAAAATATCTAGTCAAATATTATTTACTGTCATCATGGCAAAGATAAAAGAAATCAGTTATTAGAAATTAGTTAGTAAAACTATTGTGTTTAGAAATGTGTTGAAAAAAATCTCTCCAAAAATGAACATGGGGGCTAATAATTCAGGGGGGCTAATAAATCTGACTTCAACTGTAGATGGAAAGGTTCTGACAGATGAATTGAACTTTCAAAAGAAAACTGAACTGAAACTAAATGATTAAAAATAAGCTTGCCGGAGTTAATTTTTGTCCTGTGGGAAAATATTTTTTTATTATAATATTATGGATCTGCTTGAGGTAGGTCAATTTATTTTTATGCTTTCGATAAAGTAGCATTAACTTAAAAGTCCTTTAGACCATGCTCCGGATGTTTCTCTGTGTTTCACTGGCAATTTCTTTAAATAAATAATTATTTAGTAATTAAGTAAATAATTAAATAATTATTTAATTATTCATTTATTATTTATGTACAACAATTAAGACATATAAAGAGAAAGTAAAATATAATAAACATAGAAAATGTAAATGAAAACTAAATAAAAACATAAATGAAAAAAGCTTATTTATTGACTGTCTTTGTTCTATCACTTTAAATTAACAAACACTGTACATCTCTCTATATTTAGGCTAAAAGACTGCTTTATTATTTATTTATTTATTTATTTATTTATTTATTTGTGTATGTATGTATGAATATCTTTGTACTTTCATTTTAGTTGTCTTTTATTTTTAGTTTCCAAAAAGTATTATTTTATTTCCAAAATGAATCCTCATTGCACTTAAGTTTACAATGACAATAAAGCTTGTTAACAAGTTTTTAATAATTAATGAAGGAATTAACTTGCTTTGTTTAGTTATTTCATCTTCATTTACAAGTAGCAGGGAACTTACAGCTACTGTATATTTCTGACCTTTCGCATCCCATCCCTTTATGCCCCCTGGCGGCACAGTCGCAAACTGCTGTTACACCTAAAAACATGTTCTTAATCCCTTTACTGCTGTGGCGCCACACGCGACAGTAATGGTCATTTTGAAGTGTCACCCACTGTAGCTAATTAAGAAATCAATTTGTAATTTACAATACATTGTCCAACCTTGAAAAGAAATGCTGTTTAAAGGCTACATGGCTATCTATTTGTGAATTGAAATATCTAAACTGCTCACTTTGTCCTGTTTAGAGCTTCTTTGTTTTTACATGACTTTGATTTTCCATTTTTAAATCCGAAGATTTATAATTCTTACAAATTTAACTTAAGCTGTTTCAGGGTGTTGCTGGTGTGTTGCTGTTGTAAGGTTGCAGGGTGTTGCTGTTGTGGTGCTGCTACAGTACAAACACGTTCTCACATAACTCGATTGTGTTTTTTAAACGGTGCATTTAAATGAACTAGGCTACGCATTGCTTTAAATGACAGAAAAGCTTTTTAAGTTAGCATTTTAGTTTCATTTCTATCCCAGTGTAGCATCTATTAGCATGTTCAAAACTACTACGATGTTTATTGTACACTCCCTAAAACTGGTCAGTCATGTACAATTAAACTGGGGTCAAAGCACACTTAGTCTAGTTTCACAGGGATCTGCAAACGTGCATGCAAGGTGGGAAGTGCACGAGCCATGCGTGATGGAGGTCGGGCAGCAGAGGTGGAGGTGGGTCTTCATGGTTACTCACGATTGAGGACTGCCCCTGCAGAGCGCTTTACAATCCCTGTGTCCAGTTGAAGGGGACAGGAGATATAACACACATGATCACTGCACGTCTGTTCAGAGTGACAGTGGCCTTTATCTCTGATCATTTGTGTCATTTTCCGCATCATACCCAGATGCAGATGGACTCAGGGGGTTAAATATAAAGCTTTATTCAAGCACTCATTAATTCGGGATGACATACTGCACTGAAAAAAACGATTTCAGCAAAGTTGTTGCAAACAATTTATATGAGTTGAATTTAAACTAATTAAATTTAGTAATGTTTAACTTAATTTGTTTGTTTAAATTCAGCCCAAATAAATTGTTTACAACCACTTAACTTAAAAAAATGAGTAACTCCAAGGAATCATCTTTGAATCATTTTTTTCAGCGTACATTTTCCAGTTGCATGTATGCAAGAAATGCAACTGCATGTGAAACTGTACCTCATCTTTAGAGATTTAATTCCACCCATCGCTAGAAGCAAAGAGAATTGTGGTGTTTAAAAATACCTGTGTAACCCTGGTTGCAGTTGCAGACCACCTGTTGACTGCGGTTGTCTTGGTAACAAGAGGCAGCAAAGTGGCGTCCACTGTTGGGGCCCTCAGGACAGGGGCAGGGCCGACACTGACTCCCTAAACCAAGGACTGGGTTTCCATAGTAGCCATTAGCACACCTGTGACGGGGAGGTAATTATTACATTAGCTTGGGCAGAAAAACACTCAGGAAAAATCAATCCTTTGTGCTTTAAGTTGGGAAAACATTTGCTTATTTTCAGATATACTGAATCTACCAGAATGACTGACTGTGAATGTGATGCTTTATTACTTTTATTATGTGGCCACTGCTGCTTTCTCTGTTATTACATATTGTTTGATATGAACTAAGTATTTAAGTGTTTTTAGCTTATTCACAGCAACAGCAACCATCTATAAAGGAATTAGACTGACAAACATACACAGCTGCCCTTCCAAAATAATCATTAGTCAATCTTACTATACTAATAGTCAGGATCACCAGTGATCTAGCCCTTGCAGATCGCTGGAAAACATTCACCCGAAGTACAATTCTGCCACCAAACTGCACTATATTTCCCATCAGGCACCTCACACACACAACGGTTCCGGATCATCCCTGATTACTTGAACACAGCTGTAGCACTTTTAAGACGGATTAGTTGGACTCACATTCTCACACACAGTGCTGAGTCTTGTTTTTCCTTAAGCATTATGAAGCGTTTCATTGATCTTGCCTTACCATGGTTTTGACCTTTGTTTTGTTTATCGTTTATGTTGTTTTCCCGCCTGTCCTGACCATTTCCTTGCTTTTGACTATGCGCTTTGGATTTTCCTCATGCTCCAGTTTGTACCATTTTGACCATTGCCTGCCTGACTAAACTTTATAATAAACTGCACGTGGATCCTCATCTCCTTTGTCCTCGACCTGTATGTTACACCAATATACATCTGAGTCTACCACTACACCTATTCAAATTGTGTGTTTCCATGAGGAGGGACAAACCAAAACCAGAATATTGACTATTACTTCTAAATTATTACATTTTTGATTTTACAAATCATAACAACATTATAAGTGGACCTTGGATAACTGTATACAATGAACAAAAAGGTAATTTGTGACCCTTTTAAATACAGTACACACTCTGATTTTTTGCTTGTACCTTTCACATTTGTCTCCTGCTGTATTGCTTCTGCAGTTGAGACAGGCTCCAGTCCTCTGATGGCACTCGTCAGCATGTCCGTTACACTGACATGGCCTGCAGTTTGGGAAGCCCCAGTGTCCTGCCTGACAACCATCACAACGCTGGCCATATGCTCCATGCCGGCATGGACACTGTCCTGAGTACAGGTCACAGAACCGGCTCTGAGAGCCCTCCAAACTGCATTCACAAACTAAAGACAAAGAAATGAATGAATCAATGAATCAATGACTCAATGAACGAATCAATGAATGAATCAATCAATCAATCAATGGAAAAAAAATAAAATAAAAAATATATATATAACCAAATATTTTAAACAAAAAGCAACAACCAAAAAACATCAAAAACAAAGCAATAAATAAAATAAAAAAACAACAAACAGCTACAATATAAAATAAAAACATCAAAGTAAAAGAAACTGAAAGGAATCAAAGAAAAACAAAAAGGACAAAACAAACAAACCTGAAAATATACACAAATGAAATACACTTAAAAAAACAAACATCTACAATTAAAACAAAAAAGAAAACAAAGAATGTAACAAAATAAAACAGCAACAGCAAAAAGAAGAGAAAGAAAAACAAACAAAAGACTAAGCATAAGCAACCACACAGCAACAATGCCGAAATGGCAGAATCAAAGAAAAAATATAGAGGAACAAGACAGAGTAATATTATATTTAAAACGGTTAAGATATTTTGGTAATACTTTGTTTTACAGTGTCCTTGTTTACATGTTCTTACTGTAGTAATAACAGTAAACTATGAATAATTACTGCACATGCAATAACCCTAAACCAAGCCCTAACTCATGTTACTAATTAAATTTTATGTATTAATATTACACAGCATTTACAGTACAATAACACAATAACAAGGACACCATAAAAAAGAAACTGATATTTCTCTTACGTTTGCATCCAGAAGGCCCAAAGCCGTAAGCTCCTGGTGCACATTTCTCACAGCGCCGGCCTGATATGTTGGGCCTGCAGCGGCACTGACCACCACGAACATCACACTCAGAGCTGAGCGAACCCTGAGGATCACACTCGCACGCTGAGGGAAGAATGTCCTGATATTTAAAACAACATACACAAACAAAACCCCTAACATTCCTCAATATACTCCTTCATTTTGACACTCACCCAGTGCACCGTCATTAATGAGGGCAGACATGCTGGTGATGAGTTTGGCACACACTTCACTCATCTGTGGACGGGACACACTCTTGGCAGTTTCGTGGCAGCGGTAACGCTCGAAACTCTGCTTGCGTGCGACAGAGGCCGGGTCTCCTGCAGTAAACATCTCCAGAGACGAGTAACGGGGGAGAAGTGCGATCTGGAGAGAAGAGGAGATGAAAAAAGTTGAAGATTAGACACAACGTGAAGAGCAAGAACTGATAGGGGTTGGAAAAAACGAGAGAGTCACACGTACAGAGTCAACAAGCACAAAGGCATTGGTGGAGGTAATGATGCTGTTCCTGTCAGTGTAACGGATGAGCTCCACGCGCAGTTTGTAACTCACACCACTCTCCAAACACACCGGCTGAGGCAGAACCACAAACCTGTAACAGTGCATTAGCAGAAATGTTATAAGATAAACTGATTGAGTTAGAACATTTTGGAATGCTGTAGTGGAAAAAAAAATAAAGCAAATACTTTCTCTCTCACACACCAGGTAAGAACTACACACAAAGCTATAAAAATCAACAGTGGTGATGTGTAAAGGTTATATATCTGTGACATCACGGCTGAACAACAGCATACATTCTATAACAACAATCACTTCAGGTGCTTATGTGCTTTATCAGTGGTTGCCACAGCTGAATGAATCGCCTAAAGCCACAGTCACAGTCACACTACAGTTTTCAACCCATAGACTTCCATTCCACCCGCTTCGAATGTTATCACTCGATTGAATGGGCATTATCAGTGGTTTTCAGCTGATAGACATGGGCCAGTAGGGGCCTTCTGTGCCTACTGGTAGGCTCAGAAGGCTGTTATCATCCATCCACATGGTTAATCAGCTATACTAATAGAGAAGACTCTACATTACTGTGACAGTTGGGTGTAAGGGTAGATGTTAATAAAATACAATTAATGGCAAATTTAATAAATTTCCAGCTGCAGCTGTATGTGGTCTATAGCTGATTAACATGAAGATGATAACAGCCTTCTGAGCCTACCAGTAGGCGCAGAAGGTTCCTTCTGACCCATATCTATCAGCTCATAACCACTGATAACGCTCATTCAATCAAGTGATAACATTTGAAGCGGGTGTCCATTCATACCCATGTGAATGAGGCAGACCAGAAACGCAAGCTTGTGCGAAATGTTTCGCATGTTGCTGCATTGCAATGATCAAGTTTTGTAAACTCTGACTTGCAAAATCGCATGACGTGATTGAGTGAGACCAATAGAAGATCAAAACATGACCTCTCAGTACAGAAATGTCAAATATGGAGCAATAGCTAGCTTTTTTAATGTCTAATCATCTTGTTTAATCCCGCCTCTTTTTGCAGCACCGTATGACAGGATTTTGCAAGCTCAAATTCTAGTGTGACCATGGCTTAACACGTAATAATTAGTGTTGTGAAAAGTTACTTTTGAAAGTAATACATTACAATAATGGGTCACTCCCATAGTTACATTACTAGTTGGATTATATTTTATGGTAAGTAATGTGTTACGTTGCTTTTGAGTTACTTTTTTGTTACTTTTTCTTACCTGGCTGAGGCTTGATCTCATTCAGAACTTTTTTTAAATAGCTCTACAATTAACCATGCACTGCTACTTTTATCTTTAAAAAACACATCAAAAATAATAATTTAGGATAATGTTATCTTCTGAGAACTTCCTGACTCCAGAGCTATACATGTTGCATAAGCAGATTAATGAACATTTAAAGGGCACCTAGGTTAGCCCTTTTTTCAGATTTAATATAAGTCTTTTGTGTCTCCAGAATGTGTCTGTATCTCAAAACAACCATCAGAGTATTTGTTATAGCTGTCTGAAGTGTCTGTATTATAGCCGCTAAAACTTGGTTGCTGTTTTTTTGTACTGGGCCTTTAAGGCTAGTCCTCCCCGCCCACATGCCTGTCAGCAACATGCCTCAGTTGACGCCCTCGGCTGCCTCAGGAAGCAAATCTCACGTAACGTTTGTTGAGAAATACTACAATAAGAACTTTACCTATCAGTATTTGATGCATTTTTTGTGAGTTGCAACTATGAGTCACACACAAAGTCGTTACAAAGTTTACGCGCACACACAGCGTGGACACGGGCACACACACACACACACACACACACACACACACACACACATAGCGCAGACACACACCAATAGCGCAGACACCCACACAGAGAGAGAGAGAGAGAGAGAGAGAGAGAGAGAGAGAGAGAAAGAGAGAGAGAGAGAGAGAGAGCACGCACGTTTAGCTTCGCACTGTTTGCACGCATATGTGACAGGATACAGGTTAATCCTCACAGCTGTATGGATATCTGTTATTTTAATCAACAAAATAAACCTGATTTAACGTCCACAAACCGGGATTGAAGCGTCTTCCTTTATAATTGTTCTGACACGCGGCTGTGCTGATGAAGTAAAGCTAAGCTAAATCGCTGTAATTCATTACACACCAGCACTGTTTTAAAACATTTCAAACTTGTAAAACTCACTCTTGATCACATTTGATGATGATTGATGATCCTAGCGAACTGAACAGACCTTTTATTCCCGGTTGCTTTGCGCACGTCTGGTCTTGCTGATATGTTGCGGTCGATCTGAAAACCACTCCAATTGGTCCACCGTTTTTATGTTGTTAAATTTGAAAAAAAAAAGGACTGAGTGTGTTTATATCACTCCAATATGACGGTCTATACACTACATCTACACACATGTCTATCCAACCAGCTTTAAAAGTAGATTTTTTACCATAGGTGCCCTTTAAAGAAATGTGTTTGCTCCTTCTGTACTTTTTGTCTTATTAGTGAAATAAAATTATTGAGACAATCTGCTTCACTTCCATGCGTTCAAAATAATGAGAATACTTCCATTGCAGAAATCTAAGACTCTGGTCTGCCATCTTGGTTGCTGTCTCTTCCCGCAGGGAGCACATTCTCTCATTGAGCGTGTGATTCAACGTGATTACGATCATTTTAATTCAGCAATTTATTTTTTAAAAACGAATTAAATAAACTAAAAAGTAACTCTCATTACATTTTTTAAAAAGTAACGCAAATACTACTTATTTTTTTAATGTAATGCATTACTTTACTCGTTACTTTAAAAAATAATATTATTATGTAAATTGTGTTACTTGTTATGTGTTACCCCAACACTGGAAATAATAGTAAAATAAATAAAAATGATTATTTACAAGTTATTTCTCAAGTCAGCCATTAGCAGAAGAACAGAAGAACAACATGAGGGGGAGTAAATAATGACAGAATAAATGTTTTTGGTGAACGATCCCTTTAAACAACCATCCATATGTTTGACAGACCTGGCACCAGAGGGAAGTGACACCGTTAGCAGATCATCTGCAGGGATGGTGTTTCCACATGGACTGCTGGTAGGTATAGGACCAGGTCTAATCACCATTACACGTACCTCTTCCCAGTCCCGTGGCATCTTTGAACACACAAACGCATACAGAAAATGCACTTGTTCTCTGAATATGAAGCCAATGGAGAGACATGTAGTGTCTACAGCGTGCGGTTTACCTGAAGCTCATAGCGAATCAGGACGTCATATTCCATAGAGTATGGGATGTTGTTAATTGCGAATTCCAGCGTCCCGCCCTCAGGAGCTCGTGCAAAGCCCGTGCCTGTCCATGAGATGGGGCGTCCCGGCTGGTACTCTCTTTCTTCAAAAACAGAGCCCTAAACAGTACACACCATTACATATAATGTGTAGTTATTCTCAAAATGTATTCATTTGTTCATCTTCCTTCGGCTTAGTCCCTTATTTATCAGGGGTTGCCACAGTGGAATGAACTGGCAACTATTCCGGCATATGCATTATGCAGCGGATGCCCTTCCAGCCGCAACCCAGTACTGAGATATATTCTCAAAATTAATATTTATTTTTCAAACTGTACAGTAGACAAAAAAGTCTCCAGGACTTTTTAGTCTATTCAATTCAATTCAAATCCCCTTTATTTGTATAGCGCTTTTACAATGTAAGTTGTGTCAAAGCAGCTTCACATAGAAGATCATAGTAAATTGAAACAGTGTCAGTTCAGTTTTCAGTGTTTAAGTTAAGTTCAGTTCAGTTCAGTTCAGTGGGGTTTAATATTCACTACTGAGAGTTCAAACACTGAAGAGCAAATCCATCGATGAGCAGCTCTACAGATCCCAAACTATGCAAGCCAGTGGCAACAGCAGTGAGGAAAAAACTTCACCAATTGGCGAAAGTCTACATTTAAAACAAACATATCTGTTTATTTCGGTTTCCCATAAGTCACAATTTATGCATGTTTTTCATTTATATACACTTTTTAATTGATATCTGCTTAGGCAATTTTTGATGTTGAAAAGTTAAGTAAATTAATTTTATTGACATTTTTAGTAATTTAAAATAATATTTCTTATAATATATATATATATATATATATATATATATATATATATATATATATATATATATATATATATATATATATATATATATATATACTGTATGTAACATTTTTTATTTTTCTAAAGGCTCTTTGTATTGTATTTCCTATTTCTTTCATTCATACTGTACATAAAAATACTGTGATGCCTAAATTCACCTGCAGATTTTCGATTTAGATGTTTTTAGACAAAATAATGGAGAATTATTTATTAGATTTGTGCAATAGTTATAGTAGTTGTGGTAGTAATGTAGTAATTATACACCAGAATTTTGATATATGAACCAATAAATATTTTCTAATATTACTGAAACATATCTGTATTTCTTCATTAAAATATCTGTATTATTACATATTACAATGTTTTCTCTTTTGTTGATAGATTTAATTAAGTTATAAATGATGGACAAAGTAAATGGGGTTTATGACAAAGCAAATGTCACATTTTTTTCAGTTCTATACTTACTTGACCCAGTTTGGCATTTTCAGCTTCATAGATGTAGTGGTCAAGTGCCATGAAAAAGTACCCAGACTCCACCTGGTTGCACTGGCGACCAATCATGTGGCTTCGACACTGACACTGCCCTGTTTCCATTGAGCATCTAAAGACAGTTAACGACACAATGTGATTGATTATTATGCATTTAAAACTAATTTAAAACTCCCCACAGCCTGAATAAAACTGACTGGTTTTCTGTAGCTCCGCCCACATCACAGTCACACCCTCTGCAGCCACTGGCATCATGACTCAAGGCCCAGTGCTCAGGCTGTAGAAAAATACAATACAATTTAATGAAATGTTACTTAAAACAGCACATATATGACAAAGGTATTATGTGACATAACGATGGAAATGAATATTACATATCATGATAAAACAATACCGAATTAACTTTGTACATATTTATAAAGCGATGTGACATCACTGTAATTTTACAGGCAACTAATGCTTATCTAGTTACAGGATGCAGCTCTTTCTTTCGTCCATTTTTAGCTGTGTGTAAACATGCACCACCTGCCATAAAGCCTTGTGCTAAATGCAGACATTCTCAGTTCGTGTTACCACCCAGTTGAGGAGGTACTAGTAAAAGCACGCAGTGCTGACTGCTGAACGCTAACCGAATGTTCTCAGAGAGTCATATGGGGAATAATAAGCTGCTAAAAAAGGCAAGCTCTGCCTACCAGACATTGGTTGCAGCTGTGTCCAGTGACCAGGCGTTTACAGAAGCAGTCTCCGCTCACAGGGTCACATTGGGAGCTGCCGGAAACCGTACCCCTCGGGTCACATTTACATGCTAATGAAGACCAATGAAAGAAAAAGAGACAGCGATACATCTCGAGTAAAATACATTCAGAAAAATGTTCTTTAAATAGATAAAAGTGGTCTAAAAGAGCTGAGGCATTAAATCCATTTGTAATCTTGACTTTAAAAAGGGCTCTAAAAGGTGAAAGTGGCAACTAAAAATGTTATTTTAATACAGCAATAACATTTGATGGGATATGAAAAAAAATGTTCTTAAAAATTGTAATACTATTTTAAAACGTTTGTTTTTATGGTATTTCTGACTAAATAAATGCAGCCTTGATAAGCATCAATGAATTCATTCCAAGACTCTTTCCAACCTCAGACTTCTTAATTAATACTTACATTTACATTTATTTAGACAAAAGAGTAAACCATTTTAATACTGGATTTTAATTACATATCAACATTAAATTATCTTTATGTAAATAAATTTAAAATGTTAAAATTTATTAAAACTTAAAGAGTGAGACACCAAATTTCTTTTCCCACCTCTTGGGTTGTCTATCAAAACATTTTGCCTGTTTTTTTCTATGTGAAAAACTTTGTATGAAGAGAGTTTTTTGCCTGAAAAACTGTTGTGACATTTCAAGAGAGCCTCTATGAAATAAGTGCTAATGTTCAAGATAATGCCACAAGAACCATTATGCTCTGCATTGTTAATGTGTCATACAAATATAAAAGATTAACTCAAACTGTAGCCTCATATAGCATTCATTCTATGAATGAAAAATTATTTTACAATGAGTAAGTGGTGCAATCAGGGGCGGACTGGCCATAGGGAGCACCGGGACATTTCCCGGTGGCCTGACGGTCTATCTGGCCTGCCGTGTCCCCCCTACTTTTCATAAACACTGCACTTCTCACCCCCCACTTTTCATAAACATTGTACTTCTCTCAACCCCCAAGTACACCCCCCCCCCACACACACACCCTTTACATCGCGTTTCTCCACGAATGCATTTCTGTGAAAAACCCTTAAGTTTCATGCCTATTTAAAAATATTACGTCACTCCCCCTTACTTATGTAAATAGTTTTTGTTTTTAGTTTTCTTCCCATTTTTTATTATGATAGATTGTTGGTGATTGGATGGATGTCGACCCGATTGGGTAGCTTTACTTGGACAGAGAAAAATTAAGACCTGTTTAAAATGATTTAAGACCTACAATGAGGATTTAAGAATTTCAGTGAATTAAAAGTTTAAGGCCTTGGTTTTTTGAAATTTAAGACATTTTAAGACTTTTTAAGACCCTGCGGACACCCTGTATAGGCTTGTACTTACGTTGGCAACCCCGTGGATCACTAGCACTCAGGCCAAAGAAACCAGGCTTGCATTTATCACAGCGTGAACCTTCAACATTGTCTTTACAGCGGCACTGTCCAGCGATCATGCCCAGAGAAGGGTCATCATGGCCATCACAAACGCCACCATTCTTAGAACCATCTGGATCACAGTCACAAGCTAACGAAGAGCAGACAAAAACAATTGTATATCATACCCCAGTACTGGGCTGCGGCTGGAAGTGTATCCGCCAAGGAAAACACATGTATTTAGTGGTTTATTTCACTGTGGTGACCCCTGATAAATCCAATAAAATCCAGTTTCAGACCTGCAGACCCACACGTTTTAGGCACACACAATCCAGCACACGCGATCTAGACAAACTATATATAGTTACGACGGATGTTAATGTTATTAACGTCTTCTCCGACATCGTCATCAATATATTTTATATATATATTGTTAATAAATATTGTACACAATTAACAATAGTGTATACTATTTCACAAATATGGCGATCGTGATGGGCGAATGGGGAACATTGGTTCCGATAGGCGTTCAATAAAATAGGCTGAACAATTTTCTGTCAGTCATCATAGTTGATCAGTCATTATTTATCTGACAGAGTCAATATAGCAGATACTTGATTGCTGGCCTTGCTGAAACATTTTACAGAGATATATAAACGATCTAAATTGGACAGGGTTAATTTAAATAATTTAACTTGTTTAACTAATTATTTTTATGTAAATAATTTGACTTCCAAAACTGCACAGATGTTAAAATAATTGTTACGATTAGGCATGGGATGATCACTGTTTTCAAGGTTTACCGCAATTTGGAAAAGTCAAGGTTTCAAAACCGCCAAAACTTTGTTATATTGTTCCTTTATGTTGTTCCTATACTATAGTATACGTACGTTTTTTTTTTCACGTGTTTTTTACAACTATTTTATTTAGTTTTTTTAGGGCAACAGTATCTCCTGCTGAAAAGGATCCTCCACATCAAAAGCTACTGTTCCAAAATATTTTAAATGTTTCTTAAAATAAAATATATTGTGTACAATGGGGAACAATGTTGTCGTTTTTTACCAAGACATTTATAAACAACATATTTTAGAGCAGTGATCATAATACTGTGATACCGTGAAACCGTGATATTTTTATCTAGGGTTATCATACCGTCAGAATCTTATACTGGCCCATGCCTAGTTACAATATAATAATGAAATAATGATTGAAATGAGAAACCCTAAACTGATCACAGTCTAAGGAATGACAATCGTAGCACGGGCGGTCTTGATCGCCATATTTGTGAAATTCAGTAAGTGACGATAATGTTCCTAAGCAGTTAGTTGTTGTTAAACAAGAAAAAAAAACAGAAGACTGATCTGTCAATAACCATATACAGGTTGCCTAGATTGTGTGTGCTAGATTGTGTGTGTGTCTGAAATGTGTGTGGGTCTGCAGCTGGATATATCTCGATAAATCAGGGATTAAGCTGAAAGATAGTAAGTGAGTAGTCACACTTACCCACACAGACTCCAGGGTCTCTAATATCTCTAGTTGGATCCTGGTAGTAGAAAGGTTTACAGCTCTCACAGTTGCTGCCCATGGTGTTGTGAAGACAGTTGTCACACACACCTCCACTGATGTTCCCCGTGGCCAAATACACCGCCATGTCAAAATGACACTGGTTGGAGTGACCATTACAGTTGCATTCTGGGAAAAACAGGAAAATATTAGCCATGATATCAGAAATTTATGTCACTATGTATGATCTATATTATAATTGATAATTACTCTTGCAGGCATTAGTATTCCGGCCTTCTGCTGGTCTCCAGGGCAGATCATTGTAGAAGTCTTCACACTGTTCACAGTTCAGTCCTTTGGTGTTGTGTTTGCACACACATCTCCCGTGAACCTAAGAATGGAAATGCTAAACTTTCGCTTTTCTTGTAATATTAAACAATGTCAGTATTATGGTACAAAAATATCCTCCTTAACTCACCATGCCTTCAATGTCATCCCTGATGCCCTCAATTGGCGCACACTCGGAGGCGTGGCCATAGCAGAAGCAGTTGCCCCTGACGACCAGCTCATACATGGCATAGTAATACTTCTCCTTGATTTCCGGCCGTGAGTCCAGCAGATTGTCACCCAGAGTGTGCAGCTTGGTGAGGTTCAGGCGAAGATTTGTGATCTTCAGCTGGTCTGTGATTTGAAGACACTGAGGTTAGTGCAGAATACAAGTTTCTAAACCAAGTAGAAGGACAGCAACACCACTTCTGATGCGAGAATGGATAGAAAACAAACCATGAAGTTTTCAAGATTAGCAGGCCGATTTAAATTTAGCTTTCAAAAGTATGGGCTCCTTTAAATCCAAGTTACAAATCAATACTTTTATGTTGGCCTCACGAAGACTTGCAGCCGTCTTAACAGCAAATATTTCATCAGTAAACAACAAGTTCAAAAGATTGAAAAAAAAGAAAGAGTTAGCATGATTTACGTTTAAACAAACTGCTAGCATGATTTAACACAGGGCTGTCAAAACTCGGTTCTGGAGGGCCGGTGTCCTGCAAAGTTTAGTTCCAACACCAATCAGACACACCTGGGCCAGCTAATCAAGCTCTTACTAGGCTTTCTAGAAACATCCTTGCAGGTGTGTTGAGGCTAGTTGGAGCTAAAATCTGCAGGACACCGACTCTCCAGGACCAAGTTTGGACACCCCTGATTTAACATGTCGCTAGAATAAATGAACATGTTTGCTAACATGTTTGAAAATATTATTTCTAAGCATCATTTAACATGCTGCAAGAAAGATTCTAGAATGTTTTACACTAAGCTAACACGTTGTCATGTTTTAACGCTTGCATAAATTAGCATGTTGCTACCATGCTTTTACCTTTGTATTCATTAAAGAATCCATAAAAAATACTTCCAGCAAAATTGGATTATTATTGTTGTTGTTAAATACACCCAAATTTATATTATGGGATTTTTTTAAAATAAGAAACTTTTTTTTAATCATAAAATAATTTTGAAATAAAACATTTTTCAAAGTACCATGTTGGAAATTCATCTTTGCCATGTATATTAAATGTTATTATTATTCAAATTAAATTAAAATTGGGCAGCTCAGTGGTTAACACAGTTGCCTTACAGCAAGAAAGTTGCTGGTTCAAGTCCCAGCTTGGCTAATTGGCATTTCTGTGTGGAGTTTGCATGTTCTCCCCGTGTTGGGGTGAGTTTGCTCCAGGTCTTCCGGTTTCCCCCTCAGTCCAAAGACATGCGCTATTGGTGAATTGAGTAAACAAAATTGTCCACGGTGTATGAGTGTGTCTGTGAATGTGAGAGTGTATGGATGTTTCCAAGTACTGGGTTGGTTGGAAGGGCATCCACTGCGTAAAACATATGCCAGAATAGTTGGCGGTTCATTCCACTGTGGCTACCCTTGATAAAAAAAGGACTAAGCCAAAAGAAAATGTATGAATGAATATTATAATTGTTCATTTTCCTTCAGCTTAGTCAATTTACTAATCTGGGGTCACCACAGCGGAATGAACCGCCAACTTATCCAGCACGTTTTACGCAGTGGATGCCCTTCCAGCTGCAACCCATCACTGGGAAACACCCATACACACTCATTCACACACATACACTTCGGACAATTTAGCTTACCCAATTCACCTGTACCACATGTGTTTGGACTGTGGGGGAAACCGGAGGACCCGGAGGAAAGCCATGCCAACACGGGGAGAACATGCAAACTCCACACAGAGCCTCAAACCAGCAACCTTCCTGCTGTGAGGTGACGGTGCTACCCACTGCGCCACCGTGCCGCCCTTAATATAATTGTATATATTTAATATCTAAAAATTTATTTACAATGGGGGAATTTTTCACAAAATTACAAATTTTATGTATCACCCTTCAAAAATGTATATATAAAAATAAAGAAAAACATTTTTAACATATAATGAATTTGAACAGATCTGACTTTGTAATAAAATCATTTTGTTTTAGGAAAGGTTCGTAGGGCTTATATTTTCCGACATGAAGTCTAAATGATGCCAGGAAAAATGTAATCAACAATTAAAACAAACCACCATCAACCAAACGTTCATGACCACCCAGTTATAAGAACATTCTCAAACCTTGTAAAAACATCCCTAAACCCAGTTAACCCGTAACCTCCAACCCCTTCTTCCTTGAGCCCATAGGGAGGTCAGTCAGCTGAATGTGAGAGACTCCCGTTACGCTTCATAGGCACGCAATGAAGTGGGAACTTATGTGATTTATGAGGAAAATAGCTTGACAATCATAGTGCTGTAGAGTCATGTTGTTTCCCTCCTAACAATGTGTGTGTGTGAGAGAGAGAGAGTGTGTGTGTGATGGCCTCATATGCTAACATCAGACACCAGAAAACAGCTTCTGTGCAGATGCTGTTTGTTCCAGTCATGCCCTAAATGTTCAGTACAACAGAAAATGAGAGCCACACAGAGAGTGTAAGATCAATTGATACACACTCACTCTGTGCATGACTGAGAACTCACAGCTGCGCAGAAACATTACACTGACCAGCTGAAGCGGGAAGTTCATCACCAGCTACACTGCTACATTCTGCTACGCTAACACTGTCATGGGACATGTCATCCAATGTTAGTAGATGACCATACAACAAACTTCATTTTAAGTTATCATTTCTGTTTTTTGTCTGCTGCTTGGCAAATATTTTATTTTAGTGTGTTTTCAATAACTCACTTAATAGTTTTAACAGTTGTTTGTTTCATTTAAATATTTTTCAGACAACTTAAATGGCTAGTGAATACTGTGTATAAGATGTTGGCTGTATAGTTTGTGTTTGTGTTTGGAGCATTTGCTGCTCATTATATACCGATGTCTCATTTGAAACATTCATCAGCTGGTTATTTAGGTTATCGTTAAGCTAAAAAGATCATCAGCTGCATACTTTTATTGTTAATAAGTATGGGCAAATGTATTTTTTTAAAATAGACAAAATATTCAAAGACTAGAAGTTACAGGCTTTGCTTAAGTTACAATCTGCAAAAATCACTATCGGTAATCCAGAGTTTTGTTTGCTATTGATTTATGTTTTTTTTTTTTGCTATTTAGTAAGTACATATAATGTGTATTAATTAATTAATTCATTCATTTTCCTTTGGCTTAGTTCCTGTATTAATCAGGGGTCGCCACAGCGGAATGAACCACCAACTTATCCAGCATATGTTTTACCAGCTGCCACCCAGTACTGAGAAATACCCATACACTCACATTCACGCACATACACTACGGCCAATTTAGTTTACTCAATTCACCTGTACCACATGTCTTTGGGCTGTGAGGAAAACCCGAGCACTCGAAGGAAACCCATGCGGATACGGGGAGAACATGCAAACTCCACACAGAAATGGCAACTGACCCAGCCGGGACTCAAACCAGCAACCTTCTTGCTGTGAGGCGACAGTGCTATCCACTGAGCCACTGTGTCGCCCCTACCTAACGTATACATACTATATAAATAACTCAAATTAATGAAGTTTGTATATTATATATTATTATTTGATGTATATTTACACATTGTATATTAGTTATATTATATTAAATTATATATTATTTGAAAAACACTTGCATTTAGTGTTTTACATTATATACAGTATAAAACTGTTTTGGTCTATTTAATTTGATGTGGATACCAAAAATGCATCAAAAATGCACATAAATTAGATACTGTTGGTAAAAAAATGACGTTGAATCCAGACTGCAGACTTGTGAGAGACTCCTGTAAGCTCTTGCAGACTCGTGGACTTCTTGAAGGCGCTGTTTGACTGCAGACTAACCAACATGTCTTAATAAAGAAATTCTTTTCAGATATATATAGATTATTGTTAATTTGAAACTAGATTATATAAATGTATATTTCTACAATGCCAAGTAAATGATTTGAATGTATTAGGAGAAAACTACACCTGTAACATAATTTTATATATCAGAGTCAATCAGGCTAAGAATGATTTGGTGCTACAGTACAATGGTAAAGTTCACAACATGTTCATGAAACATACTTCAAACACTCCCTATTATAAGAAAGAATTGGCCATTCATGTTAAAAAAAAAAAACATTCAAAGTCATGGCAGTAAGCTGCTATTTCCACCTGACATATTTTTATTTTAGATCCCTCCATTTAAATGTATGTCAAATGATCTGTGCACCAAGTTTGTATTGGCCATAACTAGCAGTCAGTGATCTACAGAATGGCCTGTGCATGCAGTTGGAAGACTGAAGCGATAGTTTACCCAAAAATGAAAATGTCATCATCATTTACTCGCTTTACATGTTCCAAACCTGTTTGAGTAACTTTCATCTGATGAACATAAAAGAAGATATTATGAAGAATGTTGGAAAGTTAAAGTAATTTAATTTCATATTATTGTATTCCTACGGTGGCTGTCAATGGTTACCAGTTTCCAAAATTCGTCAAAATATATTTTTTTGTGTGTTCAAAGGAAAAATAAAGCCATACAAGTTTGGAACCATTTGATGGTGAGTAAAGTTACATTGTTGGGTGAACTATCCCTTCCCTTTAACACTTACTCTGAATTCTCGGGCTGTAAGGGTCCTCGATCCGGATAGCAGGGTCAAGAACGCGATAAATCACCTGAGAGAAGAGAAAGTACTTCAGCAAACAAGCAAACGAACCAATGCCATTTCTCAGCTGAATAGCACTCACCTCTCCTTCTGTCGACGGCTCGATATCAGAATATCTGGACTCGCAGATGACATCATCAACCTTTCGAAGAGGATCCTGGGAAATTCCGGGAAAGATGGACTCGCAGTCGTTAGCGAAGTAACGGTAGACCTGCCAGCTTCGGCCGAAATCTGCAGATCTCTCAATCAACATGGCTGCTGGACGGAAAGTCTGTGTGCACAAATAACTGATGCTATGAGGTCTGTTTTTCAAAGGGTGATTTCTTGAAGCAAAAGCAAACCTTTGTTACCTTAAATGTCATGATGAGATGAGTAAAGTGAAACTCAGCCTCCAGGTCCAGCTGAAGGTAAACGTCAGACTTCCCTGAGGAGAGAAGACAAATCATGTTCTACACCTGGTATTAAATCAACACTATGCATGTTTTTCAACCTTATGTCCTTAAATTTATATTAGTGGTAGAACTCATTTTAACTAGATAAATTCCACTGCTGTTGCTACATGATCTGTCTTCTGTCAACAGTAATCATGCTTGCAACTTTGGGTGAGCAACATCAACCCACACTGTTAAAATGTTAAGCCAGTACAACAACAAAAAACATTTTATTTTTTTCGTGTTCACTCAACTTTTGAAAACATCAGCTGCACTGACCTAAAATTATTTGTCAGTACTACAAAAAAAAAACATTTAGTTAGGTTAACATAAGATTATTAGTTTTCTATAAATTGTTACTAAGAAATAATACGTTATCAGAACAAACAAACATAGTTCAATTAAAAAAAAAAACTAAAACTGAGAAAATTGTTGACAAAATAATTATTAGACACAGAATTAGAAACAGGACAGGAGGTAAAACAGCAATAACGGTAAGCAAGACATGCATCAAAACAGGGCAGGACAAACAGGGAAAAATGCTTTGTAATGCTTCACAGGGAAAAACACTGAATGAGGTGTCTTTTAATCCTAATAATCAGTCCATCATGAACTGTGTGCGTGTGTGATCAGGAGGAAACAGATTAACTCAATTTAAGATTGAGATCTGAGATTAATTCAATTTAAAGTAACAAGCTGACAGAAACTTCTGAAAAGTTTTGTTCACAAACCTAACCTTTTTAACTTAATGAAGAAAATGTTGGTTTAGGTTAAGTAAACATTTTCTATGTAGTTGTACAGACATTTTTACAATTTTTTTGCCAAACAAAAACAAAAATAACAAGTAATTTCAACTTTTTTCAAGTTTAGGGTTTTTTTTCTTCAAGTTTTTACAGTGCTCCCATCCATGCCAGTGGGACAATTGACATATATAAAATTCCTTTGAGCAGAACAGTCCTTTTAACCACAAGAGAGAATAGTTCCATAGTGTCACTTCAAGAGGAACCAGCCCTAACAAATTCTTTATGCAGCTCTGATGCAAGTTTTACTCATAGATGAAATTAAAAAGCAACGCAGTGTTTGGATGCTCTGCATTTGTCTGAGGTAATCAGTCTACTGTTGTTACTGAAATGTGTATATTCCAAGTGTGAAGATGATTGGTTAATTGACTAGAAGTGCACTAGCAGCATTCTGAAAAGTTGCTGGCATTTCCATGTTTTCAACCTGTCGCTGCTAAACACGATTAAAATATATTTATATATATTTATTATCATACATAAGATAAACAAATGTCAAAAATGGTTTTTAATATGCGTTTAAAACAGATGTGTTGATCAGCCTGAAGACAAGGCGTGTTTTGAAAATCTGAATCTGTGAGCAAAGAAAATATATTTATCTGAATAATGCAGCCCAGGCTCATTGGAAATACAAGGACTCAGCCTACATTTCTGTCAAATGTAAAATAGGTTGTTCCATCGGTTTCGTTGCAAGTTTCAAATGACAAATTCAATAGAGGGTGCTTTCTAGATTTTTGCAAATCTAAAATGCATGTTTTGTTGTAAATACACGTCCTTCTTGTACATGCCCACAAGAATGCGGAGTTTGTTGTACAGATCATATTGCGATTAACAGACATAAACCTTTCCCTAAACCCAACCGATAGTGTTTCAACACAAAATGTAAGAGAAAGGTGCACTGTAACCATATGGATTTGCCTTAATCTTACATTGCTTTTATCTCTTTTGTGGAACTGTGCTTCACTGGACTCAAACCCATGTGATCTGCATCACAAGTACAATACTTGTACAAGACTGTACAAAAGTTATCCATATGGACATAGACAGCTGTGGCAAATGATTCGATTGCAAATCCTAGACACGCTTAATTTGTTTTGTAGCATTTATTTTGTGCTGTGCAAAAAAATGCACAAAAATAATCCTTTATTTGTCGATATATTTATTTCTGGGTCCAAACTGCTACTCATTTGGATTGAGAAACACCAAATTTATATATATATATATATATATATATATATATATATATATATATATATATATATGTATATATATTGTGATCATAATTTTTAAAAGTACTACATCGGTTTGTAAACGTTGATTATTACCATTTGATGAGTCTGCCCATACAGTTTGATAGAGCGCTTGGACTCAGAAACCACTTCACCTGACGTTACACTTAACAAGCGGACAGTGTTCATTTGAACTAAAAACTGAATACACATTGAGTATAATAATGTCAGCAGTCACTGCAGTGACTAAAATCCTGTGTTGTCCTTTATCAAGAAATTTATCAAGTCATGACTCTGAATAACAATACACAACAGTACACACATTCAACACAGTGTTAACAATCTACACTGTAAAAAATTATGTTGCTCACTTTAATTTTTAAGTTTCTAACAAATTTAAGTTAACTTGTAGTCATTTAAGCAGATTAAAACATCAATTGTAAATTAGTTCAACTTAAAAAATAAGTTGAAACCTGATTAACATTCAAAATTAAGTTAAAGTAGCATAAAAACATACATTGTCATAACTTTTTTGTTGTTTATTTTTTTCAATTTACTTTTGTTCTGTTCAGCTCTTACTCTGACTTTTCTTTATTCCCGAGTCTGTTTTCGGCAAAGCTCACCTGAGCCTTAATGAATGAACATTATAAAGCTGTTAGTCAGTCCACCGCAGCGGCCCTTTATCTCACTGCTGGATTTAACCTGCATTTCATAACCAACAGCTAAACAGGAAAGAAAAGGGACGCTGAGGGAAAAAAGAGGCAGGTTGAAGAGAATGAGGGAGCAAAGGCCAGCAGAGGTGAAGTCAAGCACAAAAGGAAATTGATTGAATGGCTTTGAATGTTTTTTTTCAATACATGCTTCGGTGTTTGAGCTGGAGGAGGAAGTCATTAGGCTGAGCACAAGCCAGAGAGCCATGAAAGAGACTACTTTAATGCACAGCACCTGAATGTTTCCTATAGAACACATTACACAGCCAGACAAAAAGCCGTTTCTATTGAACATTATAGGGCCTAAAGCTATTGATGCATTTTATATATTGGAATTATTTAATTATTATATGTTATACAGAGTTTTATTTCTTATGACCTATTTGGTTATTATTATATAATTTTAATATTTATTTTTTATTCATCAGGGCACTACAACTGTACTGTTACTATTCTGTTGTTATTTTTTAAGCTATATTTTTATTATTAAGGTCTAAATAATTACCAACATTTGTGTAATCACTGTGAACATGAAATTATAATCCAATTAAGAACATAAAAATGAATTTTAATTTAATATTTTATTTTATTATTTTAAAAAAGATAATAAAATGATAAATTTATTTATTTATTTATTTATTTATTTATTTATTTATTTATTTATTTATTTATCTATCTATCAGGTTTATTGAAGGACAATATACACTAATAATACATTAATAACGCTAATAATGTGTCAAATTTAGCCAGAAGACTACATTGCATCTGCAGTTCCTAGACTGACAGTAAAAAAGTTGCCCAAAAATATAAAACAATTAATCAATAAATAATAGGTAAGATAATAAAGCATAAAACTCATGAAGTATTTTATTATTTTACTTTACTATAACAGCATTTATTTCTAATATTCAGTGAACATGTTTGTGAACACTAAACAGTTCACAAATAAAATTAAAATAAGTGAAAAGGTGAAAATAACAGGCTTGGAAATCCAGGCTAAATTAACCATAAAGGCAATTGGTTTTGGTTCCTAATTACTGATAAATATACATTGAATATATTTGATCATTTTATTTCAAGAGTTTACCCTTAGCTTATGATTGATAAGTCAGAGCAAGATTGGCATGCTGTCCTGGGAGAGAGACCTGAGCTCGGAAGATCCTCAAGCCTGGGATTCCCTCCCGTTTCATTGGGAGAGCGGGTTGTCTGAGCTCAGGTAGGTCTTGAGGGCTCCCCCATATTTAGTTAAGAAAAAGGGGCAGGAGTAGGGGTGGTTGGGGGGATTCTTTAAGATGAAGATAACTAAGGTAAGAAAATCCAGCTATTTATTTGTCTTCGAATTCATCTGATTAGTAAATCATGTGATTGCTAATGCAGGACCCACCCTGGTTAATCATAAGCACGTCATCTCTTGAAATTAGTTTATGTATAAACTTCACTTAATGCTTTTTTGATTACCCGACAACAAAATTGACCATTTCTGGTTTAACTGTACCAATAAAGGCCACAACAGGGGGCCATTTGCAAGACACACTCAACAAGTCCCAAACAACTGCTCTACTGTTCATTATACAACATTGTTAGGAAAGAGTAACTGAAACCATAGTGACTGTGAGCAAAAATAGTGAGCATTTCCTGTAAACGCCCATATTTAATCTGTTCATTCAGTGAGACTCAGGGACCTCACCCTCATAAACTAAAAAAGGAACTTTGTTAAGATGTAAAGACATATTGTTTTGGTTAAATACCATGTAAAATCCAAGGAAGACACTACAGGGGTAAAAGTTCCAGTCAAATACCATTGTGCCCCAGTAAAATATATCCCAGTAAAATAGATTGTGTAATAATGGTCTGAAATTAATTTCCGCTGACAATGCTTCAGTAATTATGTCATGTATTTTCTATCAGTATTACGATTGCAACATCTGTGAATGAATTACTTCAGATCTAATATGTCAGATTTACAAAAACATTATTGGATTTGGATTCACTAGACATTTCACTCATACAGACATTTCACTCATATACTGAGTCACATAAGCCAGTCTTGTTGAATAGAATAGTTTATTTATATCTTTTTATTTATTATTTAAATTTTAT
The DNA here is from genome assembly GCF_903798145.1 of Danio aesculapii. Classification (NCBI taxonomy): domain Eukaryota; kingdom Metazoa; phylum Chordata; class Actinopteri; order Cypriniformes; family Danionidae; genus Danio; species Danio aesculapii. Next base: position 41,695,842 of record NC_079457.1, read on the forward strand.
TTTATTGCTTTTTTATGTATTATTACTTTTTTTTAAGATTTATTTTTGGCCTTTTTAGACAGGACAGTAATGAGACAGGAAGCAAAGTTGAAGAGAGAAAGAAGGGGTTAGGGATGGGAAATGTCTTCGAACCGGGATTCCCTGATGTGCTACTGCACCATATGTCGGCGTGCTAACCACTGGGCTATTGCGCCGACATTATTACTTATTTTTTTTATTATTATCATATATAAGCATATAGTGTATGCAATACAATGTGACTTATTTTGTTACAATATTAATTACCATTTACTGCAATGCACTGCTGCTTTTCAGAGAAAATAACTACGGGACATTTATTTTGAAAACAGAAAAACTACTCTTCCACTACTGAACTAATTTTAGTTAGCTACCCTTCAACACCAAACACCACAGCCCACAAGTGTACTTAGCAAAGAATAAATCCAGAGAGTGCATTACTGCAGATTCAGGTATGAGCCTGCAGCTTTTTCTAGCTGTGCTTGTGTTTTCTCTTCTCTTCTGTGTTCTCTGCTCTATTAGAGTTGTGTTTTCCTCTTTCATCCTCTCTGCCCATCTCTCTGTGTGTTTGCCAGCAGCAGCCTGTGTCTGTAATTATCTCTAATACTGCAGGGTTTAGGGAGTGTGTGTCAGGGTGAGCTTGGACATCTGAGCTTTGACACACAGCCAAGTCAACCCAACAAACTTCCACTACTCCTGAACTCCAGTCTCTCTTCAACCATTTTATTTTGTGTCTTAAGTGTGTACACTAGAAATGAATCACTTGATGTGACCTACATTTTGCGCATGTACATTTTGTTTCATTGTACTAGTATATAAGAATGTGTGTGTAATTACGTATTGTTTTTACATCTATTACATTGTTGACACATTGTTACAACTTTAAACCTAACTATATTTCACTAAATCTGTCTAACCTGTATTTAAAACCTACATTAAAATTGTAATTCTAAACATAAATACATAGTTTTACAATAGCACCTAATATAGTGCCACTGGAGCCCCACTTAAAAAAAAAAGATAAATTTATGTTTTTAATTGTTGCCAACAAAACTTAGAGAATACTGGGAGAATACATTTTATTTATTTATTTATTTATTTATTTATTTATTTATTTATTTATTTATTCATTCATTCATTCATTCATTCATTCATTCATTCATTCATTCATTTATTTATTTATTTATTTATTCATTCATTCCCAGGGGTCTTGTACCGCACTTAAATGATCTAAGATGATTTGACAGATTCTGGATCTTTTAATCTTGATAACTAGATGATCCCAAGGTTTTTTATATCCTGGACCTGGCCGAATCCTGAGCAGCTACTGTGATGGTCATGGAAGAGTGGAGAACATGAGACTGATTCCTGTGACGCTCCAGAGATAGACGAGTCTTCGCTGAGGCCAGCTTCCAGCCTCCGCCACTGAGACTGCAGCTCTGCACAAGACGTTTGGCCAGCGGAGAAATTAAAATGGTCGTGCACAAACTGAGCCTGGTTTCTCTCAAGGTTTTTTTTTCTTCACTTCCGCCATTAGTGAAGTTTTTTTCCCTCTCCGCTGTCGCCTCTAGCTTGCATGGTTCGAGATCTATAGAGCTGCGCATCGTTGGATTTGCTCTTCAATATTTGGACTCTCAGTAGTGATTATTAAACCACACTGAACTGAGCTCAACTGAACTGAACTTAAACACTACAAACTGAACTACACTGTTCCTATTTACTGTGACCTTTTATGTGAAGCTGCTTTGACACAATCTACATTGTATAAGCGCTATACAAATAAAGGTGAATTGAATAAATGATCTCTGGGTAATTTTTTTTCTACAAACAAGTTTGCGAATCAGATTAAAATATCTGGATGAACTGATCTCAGATCGCTGCGTGTGTTGTGAAGGACAGATCTATCAATCCTCTAAATCATGATCAGCAATGCAATGATTGGCTGATGGCACAGAAGCGTAATGACATCATCTGATTAATATTCAATTGTGCATACGAGCAAAATTACATCAAATCTGTAGAAATTGGTTTGTTAAATATGATACGCAATAACTGCATACCTTTGTTCAGGGCTGCAGGCTTTACACTTACATGTGTCAAGAGTATTTAGCTATTTTATTTACTTTTGGAGCGGATTTTCTTTATAATATTAGCCCAGACCTATTCAAGGTTCTTAATCGGTGTAAGGAATAACTGGCTGTTTAAATTAATTTTGCATCAAAAAAGCATTTTGATTTCTGTAAAGGTGTCTTTAAAACTATATATATATCTTTTTCAAACTATTTTACTATTTTCCCAAGTGTATATAACTACTACTGTGAGAAAATATAAACATTCGGTACATATTTTCAGTATTACCTTTGCTTGAAAAGACCCGATCTAATCCTGTTTATATAAAATAATCATGCTCCCGAGCAGGTTTGAGTTACCAGAACTGTTGCTATGCAATAACCAAATCCAGGTATTTGAGTAATCCACGTACGAAGAATGGACACCAGTACTGGGTTGCAGCTGGAAGGGTATCCACTGTGTAAAACATATGCTGAAATAGTTGGAGGTTCATTCTGCTGTGGTGACCGCTGATAAATAAAAGGCCAAGCCGAAGAAAATTATTTATTTAATTTTTTGCTATCCTGATATTGTATTAAGTTTATGGATTACCTCTAAAAACAACAACACATAACATAAAAAGACACAAATAGATGTAAATAAAACCATGTACACCTATTAGTATATTTTTATGTTATAAGTTTTATGTTATGTTGTTGTTTTTATTATTTATTATTATTTTTTAATAATAAATTTTGTTAAATAGATTATTACTTTTAAGATTTTTTTATTATGTGCTAGTACAATAGATTAGTTGAATTGTTTGGAAAGGAGACTTAATAAGAGCCTAATTATACACACACACACACACACGCACGCACGCACAAACACACACACACACACACACACACACACACACGCACGCACGCATGCACGCACAAACGCACGCACGCACGCACGCGCGCAAGCACGCACGCACGCACACACACACACACACAAGGCTGCAATTACTTTGGTATTTTTTAGAAACATCTATTTATCAAAACCACAGTGAAAGCAGCAATACTGTGAAATATTATAAATTAACACTTACAGTTGAAGTCAGAATTATTAGACCCCCCCCCCTCCCCTTGATTTTTTTTTATTCTTTAAATATTTCCCAAATTATGTTTAACAGAGCCAGGAAATTGTCACAGTATGTCTGATAATATTTTTTTTTCTAGAGAAAGTCTTATTTGTTTTATTTCGGCTAGAATGAAAACAGTTTTTAATTTATTAATAACCAGGGCTGGACTGGGACAAATAATCGGCCCTGGCATTTTGGGACAGAGCAGCCCACTACATACAATCATAATTCTACCCATCTGTGCATGCCCTTGAATATGTTTACCAACTTCTATTCTATAAAAGCACAAAAGCCATATAAAGGAAATAATGAGTTGACAAATTAAAACCTTCATTTTTTAATATAATTTTTTATTATATTAAAACTATAATCCACACATCTTGTGTGTGCCTGTGTGCTTTGAGGGAGTCTATATTAAATAATGAACATAACAAAAACTGCCTGATGGCGCACACAGTTAATGTTGATTAACATTGTGTCAGAGACCCTTAAAAAAATGTTCAACTCACCAGTGAAACATTAAACATAGATTAAAGATTGTATATAGTCAATCAAATAAACATAAACGATAAAAAAAATCCAACAAATATTTGTTTGGGCCCGAACTACAAAACTAAATGTAAAATAGTTTTTATTAATTTTGCTTAAGTTGCACACTAGTTTTATCATGTATAAATTTCATTATTATTGTATTAATATTATTGTAACTACTTGGGCCTACATCACGCTGACGATCAAAAACAAAATGTCATGATATCACAGGTGATTGTCTTCTGACCGAGTGCATCTTAAAAGACATGAATGACACTCCTCATAGAGCTCGAGAAGCAAACAGTCCTTTAGGATCTATATAATTTGTAAAATAAAGAGTTGCAGGTTAAGGAAACAGCATGGGAGGAAGTTGCCGCAGGCCTTGGTGTAGATGAAAAGTAAAAATAAAAAGTATTTAGATAGACATATAGGTAACTAGATAGAATAGACAGGGATAGATTGATCTGGATTGATCTTCTGCTCTCCATACGCGCGCATGCTGTTTGAAACAGGCGTGACTCTCAACTATTTTGACAAATACACACCGACGTTGCATGCTCACACAAAGCCCAAAATGGGAGTTTGTGATTGGGTCAGCCCAATGACAATAAAAAAAGAACCAATGGGCTGCAGATTATGTCACATGGACCGGTCTGTCAGAAAAAAAAAAAAACATCTTACTTTTAAAGCGTCACAGATCACAGCATCATCAATTAATTAGGCAGAAAAAAAAGACAGGCTGCTAAGTGTTCTATGGGCCAATCAGTACCCTGTTCTACGACCCAAAAAGTACGCTGGCCCAGATGGCCAGTCCGCCCCTGTTAAGAACTACTTTAAGATCAAAATTATTAGCCCCTTTAAGCTATATATATTTTTTCTGATAGTCTACAGAACAAACTATCGTTATACAATAACTTGCCTAATTACCCTAACCTGCCTAGTTAACCTAGTGTATTGAAAAATATCTAGTCAAATATTATTTACTGTCATCATGGTAAAGATTAAATAAATCAGTTATTAGAAATGGGTTATGAAACTATTATGTTTAGAAATGTGTTGAAAAAAATCTGCTCTCCTTTAAACAAAAATTGGGGAAAAAATAAACAGGTGGGCTAATAATTCAGGGGGGCTAATAATTCTGACATCAACTGTATATATATATATATATTACATATTATATATTTTAAAATGTAATAGTTTAATTAAAAGTCGAAATGGGGGAAAAAAACCCTACAAATTAACAACTAATTTACTAATTAATTACTAAAAGCACTAACTTATAGACTCACTGTTACATTTTATCAATTGAATGTGTCCTTGTTGAGTAAAAATATAAATTTAATTCAAAAGGTTTTCTGACCCCAAACTATTTTTAAATGCAAGCATACATTCAACACCACCAATGCCCCCCATCCCCACCCCCATTTAACATATAAAGGGTTTTAGGCTTATTTGAACAAGCAATGGCCTTGACTGTATGTGCATGTGTGTTCATCTCTCTTGCTCAGCCTCAGAGTTATTAATAGACGCCCTGAACATCAACCTTCTAATAATACAAGTGAAGTGTTTCCAGTCCCTGCCAAGCAGCTGGGTTTTGTAGGGCACAGGGAAGGCAATTAAATTTCCTGGCAACACATTACTCTACATTTGACAAATGAGACCAAACGGATGTGCGGATTTCCATCAAAACATCACCGGAGCTGCAGATTAGCACACATGGGTTTCTGAAGGCCTTCATTAACAGTTGGCAACACTTGGAGCCACAAAGCAGCGTAATGTTGTAAAAACTGTAAAAAGGCCAAACAAAGAAAGATGGACGTTTGACCAAACGTCTGCTTCTCTCACCATTCTCCGACTGCCACCAGGACTTCTTGCGATGTGGTTTGAAGGTGGTGATGACGTTCTCGATGCGGTGGCTCACGGGGTTTGACTGAGGATCGTAAGGCCGTCGTGAATCACACTGGAAACACTTCTTCTCCTCCTATGTAAAGTCAAGAGTCGAAATCAGAAAGTATCAGTTCTGTGGCATTAGCATCTTTACAAAGAGCTCAACATGTAATTGTGAAATGAGCATGTTTACATGCATGCCAATATGCTGATAAATCACAAAAAACAGCTTATTGAAATTACCCGTTGTATTACTTACATGAAAAAAAAACACATTTACAAGATGTTTAGACTTTACAAGACAGTATTAATACAAGACAGTATTAATGCAAAGTATTAATTAATAATAATTAATACAAGACAGTATTAGACTTTACAAGACATTCAATTTGTTTCCAGGTACAGTAGAGATGGCAAAGGGTAATAATATGCATATTTAACTCTGATGCTGATGATACACAAGGCAACCATCCGCTTGTTAAGTGTGACGTCACACAAAGCAGCTTCCGGGTCCAAGCACTCTATCAAACTGTATAGGGAGACTCAACAAACGGTAATAATAAATGTTTACAAAGCACTGTAATACTTTCGAAAGTCACAATCACAAAATATATGACCATGCCTAATATCTGATGGCCAGAAAGTGATTAACTTTTTTTTAATTGTTAAAATTTTGGTATTTGTGATGCAGTGAGACCAGAGACTGATGTGTACACCATGATTTCATATAAAATTCACTTTAATGCGTGATAGGACTAAAAAGCCATAAATGAATATTTTCTCAATTCAAATGAGTAGCGGCTTGGACCCGGAAACAGTATTCCATACGTCACAACTTAACAAGCAGATTTGAACAATGTTGCTGGGCAACTTTGAGAAATGATGTAGGGCAATGTTTTAAGGCAATGGAATACAGATACAATATTGTTGCCCATTCCCATTAGGAAAGTAGCTGAGCAACCTCGCTCAATATTGCCCAACAAAATTGCTTAAAATGTTGTCCTGTGCATCATCAGCATTAGTATTTAATTCTTTATGCCGGTTGTCAAGTTAAATAACTCCTAAAAAACTGAACAAGAGTATGGCAACATGTCAACATGAAACTTTTAAGCTCATATAGCCTGTTCTCAGCATTTTTTGTTTGAAATATTACATTTTTTTCAAATAAAAGTCCGGCTTTTCTTTTTCCTTTTTTACAGCATTACCTATATTATTTTTCTTATGGAGAAACTCTTTTATTTTTAGTTTGGATAAATAAAAAAATATGTTTTTAAAGATGAATTAAAAACAGCTAAGGTCAAAATGAAGAGTTTAGATGCAAAGATCTTTAAATGACATTTGATATTTTCTTCTAAAATTAGCTTTTTACTCAGACTCCTGTGTGTACTTTTAAAGTGATGTACTTTTATAGTGACGAATAAGTTCTTTTCATTGCTTTTAATGTGAAATAACTGAACATAAACATAGGAGGCTAAAAAAAATACTCACTTTAGGAGACAATTTCAGACGGCATTTAGAGGTTTTTGCATATTATTAGCCCTCTTAAGAATTATAATTTTTTTGATTGGCTACAGAACAAACCATTGTTATTCAATGATTTGCCTAATTGCCCTAACTTGCCTAGTTAACCTAATTAACCTAGTCAAGTCTTTAAATTGCACTTTAAGCTGAATAATCTTGCAAAATAAAATATTACATACTGTCATTATAGAAAAAAAACAAAAGAAATTAGTCATTAGAAATCCATTATCAAGACTATTATGCTTTAAAAATTATGTTGAACAAATTATTATCTCTAACAAACGGCACTTTGGAAATATTTGAAAAAGAATCAAAATTCCACAGGAGGGTTAGTAATTTTGTCTTCAACTGTGTTATGCAGCATTAGATTATATTGTAACGCAAATTCTTGGAGTCAAATTTTCCGTATCTTTTCTCCACAGTCACTGAAAATCATTTGTTCTGTCTGGATTCACTTAAATGTGCAGCAAGGATGTGTTCCTGTCACACATCACACATCCACATGTAATCTTTCAGAATACAGATCAGTGTTCATATAAGGAGCAAAATCAGTGTAAGCAGGTAAAATCTTGCTATGACTATCAGTTTTTGCATAAGCTGTGGATGAACTTACACTGATAAAGGAAAATGGGTTAACACATTAACACAACATTCATATGTAAACACTCTCTATGAGAACGGACCTGTAGATGGCTGACAATGCAGTAGGGTTCTCTCCTCCGCAGGCCACAGGTGGACGATGCTTTTAGGTTGGCTTCTCGACCCACCAAGAGGTCACCGGTTGCAGGATAGCAGCTTCCATGAGTGCAGCCGTGAGCAGCATCAGGCTCCTGTGCACTGACCGCTGACAGGACTTTTACAAACACAAAGAGAATCAGAACAGAACATGGTTGTTTTATAATGTAGTTCAAATAGAGAGTCTTTAGTTCACATTATTTTTTTTTGTTCATTTGCCAGTTTGGCACACCAGAGCTCAAGCAATTTTCCATTAATGCTTAGCAAAGGCCAAGTTTCCACTGAACGTCCCTTTAGGCTGTAAAGACAAAGCAACAAAATGAGGGAAAATGAGGGGAAATTATTTGGCAATATCAAATGATGCAAAAATATTGTTGTTTCTGTATGATCAGACATGTTTTCTCAATTATTCCTTGTCTCACTATATAGTTTGCTCAAAACTAGGAAATCTTTCTTTCCTCTATGAAATTGTTCAAAAATGTAAAATGTAACTGTAAATATTATTACAGATTGTTTTTCTTGTGTAAGTCTTTACATCGCAGTTCTGAATTTGATCTCAGATTTGCTAGTTTAAATCTTGTAATTCCAATGTTTTCTTTTCTTTTCATATTTTTGACATACTGTAAAGCCAGAATTGCCATATCTAATCTAATTTTATTTTAAGCGATGTATAATTGATTGATTTTATTAATCTTCCTTTCTAAAAACCTATAAACTTTACAGCAAATTAACTCACAGTTTACCAATGGGTCAACAGTAAACAATGGGTATAGTTTTAAAGTTTTTCTCAATTGCTTTGGCACATTTTTCTAAACAGAATTAACATTCTTTAAACTGTGGATGAAAATCTCAAAATGATTTGCTTTACTTTAGATTTTTATTGTACATCTGCAAAATGTAGTTACTCCCCCAAAACATGTCCTTCACGCTTCAAAACCTAGTTACGCCCCATTCACACTGGGCATCAGCGTCAACGCTTCCCACTCATTGAATTGAATTGAATTGTGGGTCCGTCGCCGCCTCTTCAGTGACGCTGCTTGCTGCAGAAGTTGGGACTTTCTCAACTTTTCAAGCGACAACAAAAGCATCAGCCAATCAGATCACTGTATGCAAATGCACCAGCTCAGACAGTAGCCGATTGCGGACAAATTTCATTGGCTGACGCTGCTATGACAATAGCATCAGTCCTAACTTCAGACACACCTTTTGTCAAGCGTTGACGCTGAAGCCTCATGTGAATTGGGCGTTATCATGTCAGTATTTTGGCCAAGACAATCAAAACATACAGTGTATTTGTCATTGTGTGAGCCATACTGCTCAAAATGATTAGTTGTTTTTTATCCATGACAGGCAACCATGGAAATTCAGGTTTTGAAAAATCTGATATTTGTTGAGAGGAGACAATAGTACATACGAACATTTGTATTTATACAGTACATTTATTTTTCTAAGAATGTATCACATGTAAAGTGCAATCGTGATTATCCAATAACTGTATTGTAGATTTCATATTTATGTTATCACAAATACACAAATATACTACAAAATGAACATCCATTGCAGTTCGGGATTGTGGAAGTTCTCCATTCTCATAAGAAAAAAAAACATAAATAAAATAAATAAATAAAAGATAGTGATTGTATCTACATATACAGTAGTCAACATTTGAAGTGGATCAAAATGTAAGACAAGAATGGATGTTGCTGAATAGTTTTAGACAACTTTGATGAAACGTTTTGATCCATGTCAAATATTGACTACTATACTGTCATTGACCAATTTAGTAGACAATAAAAACAATGTCAGATATTTATGGTGTAAACGTACGTGTACAAATGTTTGATAACTGAATAAACAGTTTTGAGTGTTATGGCTAACACAATGAAAAATGACTGAGAAGTCGTGAAGAGTTTGACAGTTTAAATGAGAATTAATTCATCAGTTTTGATCAACAAGCCATATGTAATTCGTTTTTTTTGTCCAAACTACAGAAATTTGTACGTACTGTTTGCACGCATGTGCCAAAACATTTGGAATTTGCTTAAATCAATAAGAAATGCCACTCTGATGTGAACAATAAGCTAATTGTACAGAGATCTAAACGTATTGTTTTGAAAAATAAAAATTGCAATCGAGAATTAAGCCAAAGCAATTGATAAAAATTGTAATAGAAAGAAATAGATAGAAACAGAGACAGTGGTTGAGAGATTTTAGGTTTCAGAATAATAGTTTTACAACATCCAACAGCTGTTAACATTCCTGCCAGTGTCTTAAAACACTCTGTGTGATGATATTGGGGTTTAGAGTCAAGAAAGCTGGGACTGTTTGAGACAGGTGTTGTGATATAAACATACTGATCTGTGATCTGTGCATATTTTGTAGTGTTTAACGTCAGAAATCAAATGTGTGATGCAAATAAGCCTGGAAAAGAACTCTTGTTTACAACACTTATCCATCAGAGATCTGTGTCTTCAACACAAGACAGCTGCATCTGTCTGGCACCATACCATTTCTCACCCTTCTGCCACCACACACACATTTTTTTATACAGTAAAAACTGCTTAT
>NC_079457.1:41711273-41793773 GCF_903798145.1 Danio aesculapii
CTCTGGGTTTGGCTCAGTGTGTGCCAGGTAGGGATTATCACAGCTGGGACGTCTGCTTTGTTCAGGAGCTCCGCTTTTTTTCGTCCTCTTGCATCTCTGCCCCTCTCAGCTTTCAGAGGGGGATTGTTTTCAACCAGCGAAGGCAGAGAATCGCCTCCTTGTGCTTCTCAGTAACCCCCAGAGAGTCATTTTAATCTCAGGGACTGTTCATTTGACGGGAGTGGAAAAAGTGACACTAACATGGCACATTCTTCAGCATCTGAGTGAAAGAAAACAGCTGGTCACTTCCTAAATAGTCTATTAAGCAGCATAGAGACCCCTCTGAAACTGTTTATGAGTAAAGATTTTACACAAATACTGATTAAAGAGCAATTAATTCTACAAACTACACAAACAGCCATGCATATGTCAAATGTCAACATCATCTTTAGTTTTAAAAGTTGTCTCTGCTTTCGTTTGACGTACTTTCCTGTCCTCTGAATTGTGTCTTCTGGATTTAGAGGCTATTGCTAAACTTGTTCGTCCACCTGCTGTTGGAATGCAGAAAAAATTCTCCTGAGGTAAGAATCCTCAAAGACAGGGAGTAAATCTGACCAGCGATGGTCAAATAAAAACTAGAAATCCTGAATATGCACTGTATGAACCGACCATCTGACCTGATGTTTATCAAAGAGTCTAAATAGTGTCACTGTAATGTGAGGGACGCTAACAAAGGAGGTGCGGATCCTAATGCAGGATTTATTATAAGAATGGTGAGGCAAGCAATGGTCAACACAGGAACAAACAGATGTACACAGGGAATCCAGAGACGTGGTCAATAAACAAGCGAATGCAGGCAGTAAGCAACGAACAAAACAAAGCAAGGGTCAAACACGGAAAGGCAAGGCAAATGAAACGCATTGTAAAGTCACACACAGTTAAACAAGACTCAGCAAGTGGTGTGTGTGTGTGTGTGTGTGTGTGTGTTTGTGCTGCTTTCAAAGTCCATGCAATTAGTTCTGAGCAGCTTCGGCTATGTATGTTAGCAATCAGTGGGAAACCAGAACAGGTGTGACCGTGTGGTGCATGACAGGATTTGTAGCCCATAAGGTGATAGATATATAGTCCTGAGTGAAAGTGAATGATTCCCAGCGATCTATAAGCCTGGATTGCTGGTGATTGTGACACACTGCATGGACGAGGAATGCAATTTATATATTACAATCTGAAGTCACTTAAGTGGTACTTTATTAAGGAAAGTAATGTGAAAGTATGTTATGTCATTTTTGCAGTTTGGTTTTACTGTAGGCTTAAAATTGTAACATATTACTTATTTACACAAAACACGATGCATAGAATTTATTACAAGATTAAATACAAATTATGACTTCAAAAGAACTTGCAATAATTGTGAACGCTGCCATCAAAACCTTGCTGTGCACCTAACAAACTCTGATTGAATTCAACTGAAGTATAAACATCATGTGGACAAAAGACATCTGCACGTACCTAAAACGTGTGATATCACAAGATGTGACAATACACATTACATTATTTTTACGTTTCGATCAAATAAAAACAGAAGTGCTATGTGAAATCACTTAAGGATATCATGTGATTATTAATTATTGGTTGAGAATTCAGTGTTCTCATTATAGACATATTTTGCTTGGTTTGATGAGGGGTCCAATAATGTTTGCACACTTTTCATTACTGTATATCTGTTGTTTTATAGTTTTAAACTTTTCAAATTTAAGTGTGTGCAATGTTAAAGGTCTTTATTCGAAACAAATAACCTCTTGAATATATATGCGACTAGATTCAGTTCACTGAGTGTTACAGTCAACAGCGATCTAGCTATACTGCTGATCGCTGGAGAACTACAACTCTGCCACCAAACGGACTAAAAATCACTGCATACACCGTGCACACACACCAGTTTCTAATCTCGTCTGATGGCAAACACTCACAGCTGCTCAAAGATTCATTACACAGCCTATTTATACACCACGTTTGCAAACACATTGCTGATTGTTGTTTGTTTGTTTTGTTAGTTAAAATGAACCTCTAACTTTATGAAGCATTTTTATTTCTTTGTCTAGCCAAGTTCTTTGATTCTTGTGTTTTACGTTATATACTCCTAGCCATATTCTTAGTTTATCTTACCTTTCTCTAGTTTTGACTACTTGCCTGTTTATCGACAGCGACTTCTAGATGTTCTATATGTACCCGATTGCTTCTTCTGTTGATTTACGATCATTGTAAACAAATGCATTTGGATTCGCACCTCCGTGAAAGCCTCCTTCACTGGTGGGCAAAGCTAGGTTTCATGAAACACTGAAACAGTCGGAGCAAATGTGTCGAAGCTCGAAACGTTTTGAAACCCCACTCTACAGTGACACCTAGTGGTCATTTTTATTTATTGCACTGGAACAGCTTCAGCAAAGAAACAGTTAAGCAAATTGAAGTATTAAACCCCACGTTGTAGAGTTGAAGCTTCAAGTGATTTAGTGGAGCGTTGAGAGTTCCTGACTAGCATGCAGACATAATGGGTTTGAATACAGGGTGATGCAGCTATAAATGTTAAATGTATAAGTGCTCTGTTTTTGTAACGTGTTTAGTTTTAAGATTGGTCTGACATCCGAATGAACACTCTGTGAATATGTATGTATTGTTTTGGTCATATAACAGGATTGTTGCTAGATCAGATACGGTTGCGGTCGGAAGTTAACGAGAATTATTTATATTATTCTTTAAATTTCCCATTTATTGTATTTTATTACGTATACCCCAACCCTAAACCCAACCATGTTATTGTTATAGTGTTACAAAAATTATGCTATATTGATGGTGTATCCGCTGCTGTATCCTATCTAGACTACACCATAAAACAGTAACATTATTAAAATACATAAATTCATAATTTCGGAGTATTTGTACACGTCAGGATTCTAACCCAAAAGCCGTCTGCAACACAGTAACTATGTGCACCCGCACTGTCCACTAGGCTATATGAGACAGAGTTTTATTCTAACCTTGTCAGTCAAATGCAGATTCACCAAGTCTTAAAACGCTTCTGAAATGACCGATGCTTTGAATCGCTTTAGTCACATGACCTGGTGTTTCGAAACAGTTTAGTCACGTGACCTGTATGTTTTTAATTCACCTTAGTCACGTGACCTGGGTGTTTCGGATCATGCTTCGGTGCAGTGTTTCGAAATACAGATCTCGACACTATGTTGAAACGTCAGTTTCACGTCAGCCATCCCTTCCTTCACTTACACTACATTTGAGTCAAAATTAATTATTTATCATATATTATGTTAATGATTCAGATAAATGTGTAATGATCCAATTTAGTATTTGTATTAAATATTGATGCACTCTTACCACTAAACAAAGGCTGCACTTATTTGATTAAAAAATGACAATATAAATTGTAATATTATAATCATTTAAAGTTCTTTTGATATACATTTTTAATTCAATACATCTAATCTAAATGTTTTCTACTTGAATGTTTTTTAAAATACGATTTATTCCCCAAACTGAATTTTTAGAACCAGTAGAAGACGGCTGTGTGCTTTTATTTTATTTTTAAATGTATTTATTTAACATATACATTTGAATTTTAGTTCATGTATACATATACAAATAACTATATTAAAAATTATTTAGGCATTTATATAATGTGACTTCAGTAGCAGGTGTTTAACTAAAAATATAAAAATAAATCTAGAAAACTACACATTCTCAGTGTAAAGACATTTCCATTTTTTTATTTTACCAATGTGTATGACAAACATAAACACAACTGGTGTGACAGCAGAATCTACTAACCGCTGTCACAGCCTCCACAAGACGTGACAGTAATGATGATACAAGCATTCACATGCTCCCATGGCCAAATGTGAAATATAGAGAATACATGTGTACACAGGAAAGGGCAGCTGGTTACTTTTCTCCCTTTTCACTGAGTTTATTTTGGCACAGTGAGTAGTTAGTCTGACGAGAGGTGTCTGCTATTTGGAGCCACTGCCCAGGCCCAACGTCTGCTCTCTCGTCTAACCCTACTGCTATTTCCAGCTCTCCTCATATCAGCGTAACTCCTCTCTAGTCACACATCACACACACTCTGTCCTGGATCCTATGATTCCTCCTATTACTAAAACAGATACAGCCCTTATAGATCTGTTACTATACTCCTATTACCAATGATCAGAGCTGGACAGATGACTAATATATTGTACATAATTGTATTCACTTGCAAATGACAAATTACAGTATAGTCAGTAACATTATCGTCTGGATTACTCATATTTAGTAATGTATTCTGGCTACATTTTTTAAATTTTGATTAATAAATTTCCATAAATCAAAACATATCACCGTTTTCTAACAATAACAAGAAACCATAAGCAAATCATAATTCTGAAGGACTGTGTGACACTGAAGACTGGATTATTGATGTTGAAAATTCAGTTTTGCCATAGCATGAATAATCGAGATCCTAATATATTTATACAAGCAAATAAACTAAAGTTAAATAAATAGTTAAATAAATAAAGTTATAACTATGTTATAAGAGGCTATAAAATGTAAAAATGTTCCCCACCCCAAAGAACACTGACTTGATAATTGCATAAAATATGAACAGTTGTCTTTCTTATGTTTATTTAATTACTGGCTACTCAAAGTGACTCCATAGTTTATAAATGAGTGTTTTCTATTAATTAGTAGTTATCTTTTGTTATTATGTCTCTACAAGGACAAAAGGGGTGCTTGTTAAGAGACTGTAAAATATTACAAAGTTAATGAAAATATGAATAAGCTGAAATACTTTACAGTTTTAACTTGTTATAAGTTGTATAGGTATCTCAAACTGAGAATGAACACAATTAAAACATTTTTAAATATAGGATCAAGCTACAATGTATAAAGCAATTAGTTATTTAATCTAAAAAAGTGCCTTAAAAACAACAAGTTGACTTAACTTTAAAAAGATGAGTTAATCCGTTATAATTTGGAACTGGTAAGTTGACAACTTTCATAAGTAAGCACATAGTTCATTCACGAAATATTTTTAAGGCAATGGGTTTACTTAATCTTTTAAGTAAAGTCAACTAATCACTTTAAAAGCAATGGGTTTACTCACTGTTTCAATCTCAACAGTGAAATCAAAATGTACTCTTCTTGTTTTTATATAGTAGTGCTTAATTATTTAAAAAAATAATCATTTGCCTTCATAATCTTTAATCAAATCCCATAACCTTTCCTTTCCCCGCAAAATGGGTTTTTTTCAGTTCTGGTCACATGCATGCCTTTGCGTCCCTTTCTGCTCCTATGCAAATTTTTACAATAATAATAATAATAATATTTATATATATTAAAGTTAAATATAGTATATTAGTAAATAGTATATTAAATATACTAATATATATATTATTAGGGATGTCCAGATCTGATCACGTGATCGGAAATCGGCCCGATCACATGGTTTCAGACTCAGTCAGAATCGGACGTTACCTCCCGACCAGGTCTCAAATATATAAATATATATACATATGTATATATATACATATACATATATACATATACATATATATATATATATATATATACATATATATATACACATATATATATATATATATATATATATATATATATATATATATATATATATATATATATATATATATATATATATATATATATATATATATATATTTGAGTACATATATATTTGAGTCCTGATCACACAGACACAGCAATGTGTGCGGCATGACATCACTATGTTGCAGAGACGCTGTTGGTTAAATAAAAAAGTACGGCAAAGTAGAACATGGAAGCAGCTCGAAGCGGAAAGCACGAGTATGTCTGCGGTCTGGAGGTATTATAAAGGTAATGGCGACAACATTTCCATAGCAAAACAGTGAGATACGTAAACCTGGGATTGCAAGAGGTGGAAAGGAAAAGGCCACATTTAACACAACAAACCTGATAAGGCACCTCAAAAACAAACACCCGGCACAATACAGTGAGTTTACCCAGGCAACCCAACTGAAGACGAGTCAGCTCACGCTGCAGGAGAGTTTAAAGAGGAGAGAAAAATACCACGTGACAGTGCAAAGGCACAGGACATCACAGCCAAGAGAGCACAAATGATCGCAGAGAGTGACCTGACCATTCACTTTTGTAGAAAACCCTGGATTTTTTATGCTTATGGAGCACGAAGAACCTCGATTTGATTTTTTTTTAATGTATTATAGAAACATCAAATCGGGTTTCAGTATCGGTAGATACTCAAAATCAAATGACTCGGACTAGGACTCGAGGGGAAAAAAACCTGATCGGGACATTCTTATATTAAATATTACTATTTATATATTCACTAATGAGCAAAATGGTCAAGATGATTGGTAGGACCTAGTTGAACCTGTTATTAGATTAATCAGTTTTCATCTGTGAATAACACACCTTGGAATTTCATAATTGGCCAATCAGAATCAAGTATTCCAGAGGGCCAAATAATAACTTCGACTAACAAATGAAACCTTATTGCAAGAAAGTAGCAGGAGCTCTTACAGCTTGTTAGAGAGGATGTTCTGTGGACAGGTACTCTTCGAAAATGGCTAAGCATGAATTATAATGTGATGCACACCTTCCCTTGACCTGCATGACAGATGAGATCATTCTTCATTCCCCCCAGGAAAGCCTGGTAAAATACTTCATATCCTGACAATCACATATGGAGGTATACTCAGCTGTGACACACACACATGTCCACATCTGGAGTTCACATGAGATGAAGGCCAAAGGACTGAGAAAGTGTGAGAAATGTGAGGGAAAAGTGGTTAAATCTATGAACCATACATTCTTTGAAATCAAATCTAGATCACTAGATTTTTCTGAACTATTTTAGAAAATACTTTTGTGTCCTTTGTAAAGCATCAGTTCAAGGAAAAGAGCTATCAGAAAAACAATGACAACGACAAAATCCATCATAGTTAGGTGGATACACTTTTTTTCATGCTCACTCAACTTCTCTCATCAAATTATTACAGGTTTCCAGATTTAAAAGATGCCAATATTGGATTTGTAATTGTTATTGTTATAATTAGCCCAGTTAATGTTTGCAATTCTAAATATTAATTGTATTTGGAAATAACACTTTATTTATTGGAGTTTTTAAGGGTATTTAAAAGTATGTTTTTAGACACTTAAGTATAACTAAATCCAAGCAAGACTATTATTACTATTATAATATATTATAACTATTTTTTGCTCTTTCACAATAACACTGATTTAAAAGCGGAGAAACTTAAATAGCTTAACTTTTGATTGTTATGCAACACTGAACATTGTTACACAGTGTTATGTTATAAACTTCTTTGATGTGAGTTTTGAAGCCTGTAGACAACAGGATGATAAAAATTTTGAATAAATATTATTTTTATTTTATATTGTTCACGTGTTCTTGGTTTGGGATTGAGCAAATAATAATTACAGAGAAGATTTTTTTTTTATTAAATTTTTTGTTGTACTGATTTATCCTTAGAAAACACTCTAAAAAGTACAGATAAGCACAGACGGTGTCAGAAAAAAAACTATAAAATAAAAAATAAGACTGCACCTCTGCACTAGAAGTTTGGCCAGAGGAGGAATGGTTGTGCCCAACTGAACCTGGCTTCTCTTAAGTTTTTTTTCCCTCACTTTCTCCTCTTGGTGAAGTTTGTTCCTCGTCACTGTCGCCACTGGCTTGCTTGCTTTGGGACTTGTGGAGCAGCGACTCGATGGATTTGCTCTTCAGTGTTTGGACTTTCAGCCATGAAAATTAAACCACACTGAACTGAACTAAACTGAACTTTAACTCTGAAAAACTAAACTGACACAGTTTCAATTTACGTCTAAGGTAAACTGCTTTGACACAATCTACATTGTAAAAGCGCTATAGAAATTAAGATAAATTGAAATTTTTTTATTGAATTTGACATACATCTTAAATTCCTATATATCTCACATTTGAACAATGTCTTATTGCTCTCATTCTGTTATATGAACAATGTGGTAACTGTACTAAAAACCAGTGCTTCTTAACCACGATCATGGAGGACTACCAGCTCTGCACAATTTCCATGTCTCCTTAACCAAACACACCTGATTCAGGTCATCAGCTCATCAGCACAGACTGAAAGACCAGTAATAGGTGTGACAGATGAAGAATTCAAAACATGCAGTGTTGGTGATCCTCCAGGAACGTGGTTAAGAAACACTGCTATAAACTAAATAATTAATGCTAACAATAATCAATGTGTTTGTTTGCAGTTAATGTTAGCTGTGTCTAACTAATGGGACCTTTCTATAAAGTGTTTCTAACAGAACTTCTAATTTTTCCTTCTTCAATCACTCTGCCATGTGCATTTGACACACAATACGACGCCTCTCTCTCTCTCTTTCCTTAGAAACCTCAACCCCAAGGCGACTCGACTGACTCATTAACAGCCACATTTCTTCTCTTTTCATCCGAGCACCTCTCCACTCCCCGTATTTCTCCTTTCTTCTCTTTACCCTCCTCAATTCTCTATAAAAGCGTGGTGTTGCCCCATTGTCATGGAGTGCAGGATTGTATGGCGTTCGGCAACAGCAACACTCAAATGTCTCTATAGATCACAGTCACAGCCCTGAATGCACCGACCTCTACCTGTGTCCCACCACACAGCTGAACACTGGGGGGACGCGTGATCATAGCACACATCAGAAGACAAACAAGCAGAAGAAAGAGACCGAAAGGAGAAGAGTCAAAGGGGGGTTTTGGTAGATTCCTCTCCTGCGTGTTTCAAGTTTTGCTTTTTAAGATTTAAAAAAAATGTACAAAGGTTTCTTACAGCTTTTCATGCTCTTTTCATCAAGGCTTTCCTTCTATTTCAAGTTTTTTTTTCCTGGAGCAACAGCTTCGGGAAGAAAGAGAAAGACTTTGATGAAGTTTTTGGGTTTTGTTTAACAAACTGAATATTCCATCAATTGTAAAGTGCTTAAATATTTATATTCCTCATTTGGATTAGTCAGGACACAATTCCCACATAGCAAAATATCTCTGGCCCACACAATCAGCTTTATCTTGGCCCACATGCCACAGTGTATTACGATACATGACTGGACCAAGTCAGGCTTCCAGAAAAGGGCCAAGCATGGACCATATCTGGGTCAAATCTCAGCCAAGTTAATAACCCATAACTGAGCCTGAACTGGGCCAGATATGTTGGTGTGTCACGACTGCAATGGAATTGATAAACCCATGAATCATTGCGCCAGTTTGTGACAGTACTCTTATCAACTCATGTAACCCACAATTTTTTCTTTTTTTTTTACTGTGACCTCATGTTTATACATATACAATATGCCCTCAGTCTATAGTCATGTGTGAGTACTTGACAACCAAAATAACTCAAAATAACAACAGCATACTAAAGGATCATATATACACAGACATGCAGTGCTTCACTTACTGCAGGCTCGGCATGTATGATACAGATATTTGAATTTCTAAAATAGTTTTACTGCTACAATCACCAGCTGAAGTGGTTAAAGGGCACTCCATCTCTGCCAGTCACCCGGACTCCATTTCCCATAACAAGTTGCATTGATTACTGTTCCACCTGTTCACCATTACACTGACCGCTTAAGGATGTTCGCACACTTGACTTATTTAGTTCGATTGAATCGCACCAGAGTTAGTTTTCCCTCTTGGTGCGGTTCGTTTGGGCAGGTGTGAATGTAGCAATCGCACTCGTGTGTGCACCAAAAGCGGGCCAAAAAAGCGTACCGAGACCTTCTTGTACAGAGAAAGAGAGGGAAAAACATTACCAGATGAATCGTTGGTAATATTTTCGGAAGATGACCTCCTGAAGTGACTTGCGATGCGCCTTCGTTTGCAGTGCATTAAAACATTGTTTTCCCACCACAGCCGTGTTTTATTCTTGAAATGCATAGTTTGTCTAAAGTGATGTATACAAATTATATAGTATACTATGACCAGGGATACAATCAGCCAGCACAGTCGACCCTCCATAGTAAAAAGCCACATTTTGTGTCTGCCAGTTTGTTTACTTGCGGGAGTTTCATTGGCATTTTCCCGCTTGTTAATTTTGACCAATTGAAAAGAAGTTTAGGAAATACGTTCAATAACATCTGGCCAATGAGTGATCTGGATTTTGTCACAGGACTGCATTTTGTTCTTTTCAACTTGTTCAGACCAAAGCAATCAGTGAGGTGTGAAAAGGACCCAAAATGGCATAAAATGCTATGATGTATTATTTGTTGCCCTTGATCTGGACCAAATGAACTAAACCACGGATGTGAATGCACCCTTAGACACACACACTCACTTTGCAAAAGTCTTGTTTTTGCTGTAGAGGACAATTCTGAACTCTTTTTCCCTGTTCCCCTGCCTATCTCAGATTTGCTGCCTGCCATGACCTCTTGCCTGTTTATTGAATTACCATTTTTGTCTCTCATTGGAAATTCTGCTTTGCTGGTATTTGGCCCTGTCTGTTACACTACATTTCAAGAGTTCACACTTAGATATTGTTTGACAAATGTTAGCAGGTTTGGCATGCTGTCCCAAGAGAGAACCCTAAGCTCTGAGATAATTGATCCCAGGGCTCCCACCTGGTCGATTGAGCATGTAAGGGGGAGTGCGAGATCAGGTAGTTCTCGAGAGCTCCCTGTGGTAAAGGAAGAAAGGAGGAGAAGGGGTGGATGGGGGGTTTCTTCGGAAAACGAAGATAAGGGAGTAATTTTTGCTAGGCTAATAGTGAGTTTGGATTAATCTGATTGGCTAACTAATGAATGTAAATGAGAGACCAGCTCAATCATATCACGTGCTCCTCTCGAAATTAGTTTGTGAAACTTCACTTATATAAAATGATCTGTTTTTGGATCTGCTGTCATTCCCTATACATTACAGGCGAAAGCATGATCAGCCTGGGTGAATGTTCATTTTCAATAATTCAGTCTTCCATCAATTATTACATGCATGACCTCCTGAAATGAAAGCTATTGCCCATTTTGGCAGTAAAGTCAGTTCTGTAATCAGCAGTATATCTCCAGCAGCTGCTTGTAGATGGAGTAGTGTTTACGACAGAGCCATTGCACTGACAACCTATACGCAAAATAATAGCGGACAATTTAATCTGCACAATGTGGAAATGGAAGGTCCTCATTCTGTGATTGACGGCGCTGTGTTGCTGCTACATTTGAAAGGATGTGAAAATACTACATTTATTAATATGTTTTCACTCCAAGCTCACCTCATAACTTAAGTCAAGTGTCTGAAATAACTCATTATGTGAGCTGATTGCTTACTCATGTGTTTATTAATCAAACCGTATTAATAAAAATAAGTTAAATCTCCTGCTCTGTTTGATTTCCTGTTTCTCTTTTTTTCAGCGTGCTTGCAATTTCTGCATGAGAACTCTCTTGGCCATCAGAGGAGATTTACCACACTGTAAAAAATTTAATGACAAAAAGTCAAGACAACAAATATTTTTATGTTGCTTTAATCTATTTGAATAAGTTAATTAGGTTTCAACTTAATTTTTTAAGTTATCCAAAGTTTATCTTAAAAGTTTACCAATGTTTAACTAATATTTTAGCCAGTTTGATTGATTATTATTAATATTATAACCTTCATTTTACCAGGAAAGACACGCTGAGATTAAAAATCTCTTTTACAAGAGCCTCCTGGCCAAGATTAGGCAGTATACATATCACACGGGTCTAACAGACAACAAACAAAAAACAATTAACAGTTAACATGAATCACACTGACAAACAAATTATTCAAAACATCTACAAGCCTGCGTTTCATTTTCTCTTTTTCATTTATATTCTTTTTAAAATCATTTAGTGAAATCAGTTCTTTAAACTGCAACTTTGTTTGTAGATTATTCCATGCAAAAGGTGCTGCGTATTTTTTCCCCATCTCAGTCCGCACTTTAGGAACAAACAGTAAATAAATATCATGTGACCGAAGGCCATAGCTAAGGATAGGTTTTAATTACAAACGTAATTCTGGAGATATGATATGAACAAACCCAATATAGATTTGTAAACAAAGATATGCCAATGCTTGAGCCTACGAACAATAAATCAGTTATTAGAATGCATACTGTATACAGTTGAAGTCAGAATTATTAGCCCCCGTTTATTTCTTCCCCCAATTTCTGTTTAACGGAGAGAAGATTTTTTCAACACATTTCTTAACATAATAGTTTTAATAACTTATCTCTAATAACTGATTTATTTTATCTTTGCCATGATGACAGTAAATAATATTTTACTAGATATTTTTCGAGACACTTCTATACAGCTTAAAGTGACATTTAAAGGCTTAACTAGGTTAATTAGGTTAACTAGGCAGGTTAGGGTAATTAGGCAAGTTATTGTATAGTGATGTTTGTTCTGTAGACGAAAACAAATAGCTTAAAGGAGCTAATAATCTTGACCTAAAAACTGCTTTTATTCTAGCCGAAATAAAACACGTAAGACTTCCTCCAGAAGAAAAAATATTATCAGATATACTGTGAAAATTTCCTTGCCCTGTAAAACATCATTTGAGAAATATTTTTTAAAAATAAATAAATCAAAGGGGGGTTTATAATTCTGACTTTAACTGTATATATATATATATATATATATATATATATATATATATATATATATATATATATATATATAGTAAAAAGAAGAGGACCCAGTACTGAACCCTGTGGAACTCCTAGTTCCGTTCAAAGTACTAGAAACACGGCCATCCGCTTGCACACATTGATTTCGATTTGTGAGCTAATTTTTAACCAACCAATAATATGCCACGATCTCCAGGGATCTAGCCCATGCAGATCGCTGGAGAACTACAAATCTGCCAACAAAAGAACTACAAGATCTAGTCATGCACCACTCACACACCTGCCCTAAATCCTGTCTGATCCTGAACACTTACAGCTGACGCCGCTCGTGAACTGATTACACTATAAAGTTAGCACACAAACACACAGAAGGGGCTGAGTCTTGTTGAACAGTTGTGTGAACATTACGATGCATTTACCTTGCCTTGTCTTGCTGTGATGTTGATTCTCGCCTTGTTTTGTTTGTTTACGTTGCCTGCTGCCTGTCTGCACTGACTACCGCCTCATTAGTTGATGTAAGACGACTAGAGTTGACTTGACTTGACTTGAGACAGCTAGAAAGTTAATAAAAGTTAAAAGTTAACTAAAAAATGAAAGGCAGCTAGATTTTTTTACAGTCTAGTGATCAGAGATGTGCTTCCCTGACAAGATGTGCATGACAATCTCAGTTTTTGCCGAAATCATGATTTCGATTTCCTTTTCGATTAGTCCATAATTTGAACCAATTCTAAATGAAGTCTGTATTTATTAAAAAGCAACCACAACTGTCTGCGAACAACACTTTCTCACTCACATGATCCGCGAACAGTTCAAAGGCCTTTAAAATTAAACTCAGACAGTCAGTAAGCAGGAAATGTGACAGTAACTAAATAAGAGCATCTCCTCGTGGGCTGTCTGAGTCCTTCAAGACTGTTACAGTACTTTCATTACAGCCTCACCAAAAATAACACTCCCACCGCTGTGCCTCCAACACCTCCACATTCTCTCCAGCTTTATCAATCCTCTCAGACACAGAGACTCCAGCTGAGTCCTGCTGACATTACCTACAGCTGGACAGTAACACTAAATGATAACGTAAAACATGGAGCACGGTAAATACAGCAAGGAGACGGTGTTTAATATATGGAAACTTCTCAAACAAGACTGTGATACTTTGGTGAAACACAGCTCCTCTAACTGCAAAATCACTTTCATAGCAATGTTTTCATCAAGTTGTGACTTTATTATATGCACAAAATTTAAATTTCCTAACAACAATTTAGCTACTTTGTCCTTCAAAGTAATTTTTTTAGTAAACAGAAGAGAATTCACGAAATAACACCCATCATCATGCTATCTTGCATTTGGAGGTGGTGCATTATGTTTGGGGAAACAATTGTGTGCAGGTCAGTTTTACTGTAGGAAGTGATTATACAAAATTATCATGACAATGGATGTTTGCTGCGGTATTTGCAGAATTGTTAGAATAATATTTAAGATAATGTGAGATGAGATTGATTCACTGGTTAGTCTACAGCCGATATCCAATAGCACCAAATGTCCAAATCACATGCTCAAGCTTGTGTTTGGATAACATTTTTAAAAGTCTTACAAAAGATGGAATAAATGTACACAATAATGATGTACTTGACAATGGAAAAGCTTTCCTTTTCCTCATTTTCTAGACAACAGTGTTATCAAAACTAATGCCCCTCACACAGATGAGTGGAAATAGCTAAAAATGCACCTGAAACACTATCAACCTGAATATTTAGTTTGTTCATTTAAATTGTGAAGGACTGCAAACAAACTTTTTATGGGCTTCAAAGAGCAATTATTTTAACGTAATAAAAATAATTCCATTGTCATCTCTGCGTAAATTACAAAAGCACAATTCAGTCTATAGGCATCTGAACCGAACCATCACTGAACAGAACCATCACTGTGTTCCACTCAGTAGGGCTCATGTCTATGCTCTGATCCCTTCTAAATATTTACCCTACGGAGTGACAATTTACAAGGGATTAGGGCATAGGGATGAGCCATTCCAAATGGAACGCAGTGTGTGATACCAAACAACTTCCCTGCTCAAAAAATCATGGGGGCTCTGAAGTGTCCATACCATTCAAAATTCTTTATCCCTACGGGCCCTTCGAGGTGAGCAGATTTGAGCACTTCTGATTGAAACGGCACTTGAATATGGCAACCATGATTCTTTTACTCTTTGCAGGGTGATTTATTCTATTTGGAACGCACTGCAACTGCATATGTGTGCAAAAACCAAGTTTTCTTTACAAATTGATATGACTAACTAGCTAAATAGTATTTTTAGCTGCTGTGTTTTTAGTCCACCAATTTCATATAAATGAACCCTAATTCTCAATTGACAATTAATTGACATGTAGTTGCAATGATACAGTATATACTCAGCAGTATGTCTAAAAGCATAAAGTTTGCTTGCATATTTCATTAAATGCAATCTCTTCTTTGTAAGCACAGCCCACTAAAAGTCGCTGAAATATATCCAACGGCAAACTCCCAGTTTGCAAAACCCTGGACCGGAGGATAAAAAGGTTGAGAAAATGGAATGTAAAGGTCAGTATACTCGACTGAGCAGATTTTGTTTCTCATATCCAAAGGGTGTGTCTAATTCATCAAAGAGAGAGTAATCAAGGATGCGTATATTTGGTTAATGCTATTATAAAGATGAGAGAACCTGTGTTAACTCAATGAGTGAAGAACTGTCACTCACTAATCCAATAACCGTGGCCTCTCTGTAACCTGCTGACCTCCTGTTTGCCTTTTTACATGTCTGTAAATTTGTTTTAGCTTTAATAAGACAGACCAAGGAAATAAGCCAATAGACTAACTTGCCGCCTGAGGGGGGTAATAATAACATGGTCTGGAGACCTTTGAGAAAAGTTCTCCCATCTAGCTTCCAAAACAACATCGATAGACTAGACGTGAGTTTTGGTGAAAATTATTCATGAGTCCGGCACAAAGACATTTGGTGAATGATTAAACTTGGCCATACACATCTAAATGCAAAGAAGGTATGAGTTCCTGTCTACATATTGTACAGTACATAACACATCTGGATAAAGCAAAAGGTATAACCGAATGCGGATTTGCAATCACAATGATGATGCCAGTCACATCAGCAAATTTGAACAAAGCAAAATAAATCATAATAATAAAAGAATATATGGACAAGGCACACATTTGTCTACTTAAATGTTTCGTGAAATATTTTTGAAAATAGTTCCAAAATTAGTTAGATAATTATCTACTGTAATTCAGTGTAACAGACATTTATGTAAAAAAAAACAGCATGCTTGATTTGACCAGTTATAGCTCACTTATATGTAAAGAAGCCCACATGTAAAGTAAACATATCATAAATAATCATATCATAATGGCATTTAAAATGACAATTAATTAGTATTTTGGGTCGTCATCACTATGATCCTTATTAGAAATGCTATTACAGGCCCGTAGCCATGGGGGTCCGGGTGGTTCGAAAATCCCCCCATGGCTACGGGCCTCCCCCCACACTGACATAGTCCTTAATTTGGCCTCTATATGAGCTCAAATGAGTGCCATTTTTGAGGGTATGCATCACAAATTGTGAAAATAACAGATAGAAGAAGGCTTTAAAACAAATTACATTTTTAATTATTCAAATTTAGAAATTCACAATTTACAAATGAGCAGGCCAGTTTGTTATTTACCTACAGGCTACAGTTTTTAATCTGTTTTAAGTTGGTTTTAAATAAGTTTTAACAGTTATTTTTTAATGATGCATGACAATAAATTAGCATTTTAAAAATAAGTATTTTTTCCTACTTCTTTATTAAATATTTTTTTACTTAAAAATTCTAATCTCATTATTAATCTTATTATTTATAAAACTGTAATAGCTTACAGTTTAATTGCACATTTCTAAATAAACATTTTGTGGTAAAATAGTATGTTAAGCACTGACTAAATTGTAGAAAATATTTTTGTTTTTGTGTCAAAACCTTCTTGTTCTATACAATATATGCATGAAAAGATTGCTTTGACATATAAAATATTGTGACAATGGATAGCATTTAATGGGAGCACTTAAATGTAATGATAGTAGCCTAATTAAAAATAAATAAATGAGTAAAAAAAAATGAAACGAAAGCAATGGAAGGCAATTTGCATACACTGTACATTAAACTAATATGTTACCCATTGTGCCTGAGGAAAATAATCTGTACAACATTGACTAAATAACAATACTACACAAAAACATTGTCAGCTGGGCTCTAATAACATAACAGACAAAACGCCAAAACAATATAATATCAAAAAATACATTATTTAATTATTCATGCTGCACTTACCACAGATGGACAGCAACAGAAGCGCGCGCATGGCTTTATGGTGATGAATCTTCAACTGCCGCGCGCCTCTAAAATATGAAATTACCAATAAGCTGTCAGTCACACAACTTCGGCTTTTCAAATGAAACTACTGGACAACGTGCACTTCGCAACAAAAAAACTCCAGTGACATTAGAAAAAAACATACAAACATACGTGTATCTGTAGTAATACTGGAAGCGCGTACTCACATGTTTACAGTGATAATGTCGATGGTCAGCCTGTTCTTTTAGCCATATAGACAGTTTGAGCGCTTTCTCAGTCAGACGGACTTTCTGTAGTCCTGTTGCAGCTGTGTGGGAAAAGTCTGATGGAAATCACGTGCTGGATTAAACAGTTGATAAAACAACGCTACGGCCCACAAGAATCACAGAGTCCTTCAGAATAAATCCACTTCTCGTTTTCCGGAACGCCAGTACATGAACGCGCATAGTCGAACGGGAATGCGCCTGCTTCTGAAAACAGATTTAAAAGGACTCAAGTGATAATAAACAGTAGTGTAGTACGTATTTGGAGACAACGTTGTATTCATTTTAAACAGATTTAAGGCAAAACTCTGCAATTAAATAAAGTAAAAAGGTTAACTAATACTTCACCACACTTCCCCATCGATTACATTACATCACAAGAATTATGACCATTATTAGAATTGTAGCCAGCCTGGTGAAAGCGGTGGGTATTTTTCCTCAAAAAGTGGACATTTTTGCAGTTATTCACCTCACTCTCAAAAAAGAAATATTAAAAAAAATCTTATTTTTAAAAATACAAATGTATTACATTATATATCATTAGGAAAAAAAGGAATTAATTTAATTAAAAAGTTTTAAAATTAAAACTGTGGACAATTGTCATTTATTAGGCAAATAACAAACTGGCCAGCACATTCAATAATAATAATAATAATAATAATAATAATAATAATAATAATAATAATAATAATAATCTTTTGTAAAAAAGTACATTTGATTGGAAATGTATAAATAACAACAATAGCCAAATGAGTATTAGTAATGGCCAAATTCAGCTTAATATTCTGCTTTTGGTGCTTCACACCTTTTTATCTGTCATTTTTGATTCAATAGGGTCCAAGATTTAGAACAAAAGTTACTTGTAAAATGTTTTCTCTATTTAAAAACAAAACAGTAGTGAAAGATGACTTCACTTACATCAGACTGTATGTTTTCTTGCACAGCTGGATGTTGGACTCATGAAAAATAATAGTTTGCATTGGCCAAAACTGATTAGCTGAAGTCACAACAATGTGACGGTCAACAGAGAACTCTGCTTGGTCGTAAAGCCTTTTTCGATGGGTTATTTTCACAATTTATGATGGCGCAGCAGTCAAAATTGGACAAATTAGCTCATGTATGGGACAAATTCTGGACCTTTGTCATTGAGGGGTGGGTCTTTCGAACCACCCGAATCCCCCTGGCTACGGGCCTAATAATTATTGTATGATGCTTTGCAAAATAACTTGTTTAAATATGCAAATGAGCATCATTTCATTAAATTCGTGCTTATCTGCATACATTTCCAGCAATGAAATCAGATGGTTTAAAATAGTTCAGGTTCAAAGTTGTAATATTTTGGTCACATTTAAAGCTTTTTACAGTGGGAGTCATGTGAATCTCTTTTATCATCCCTTTAAAAAATCTGCATATACAGCCAAAAAAGTAAATATCTTTAAAACTTTTCTTGTAGAATAAACTGTAGCCTATATAATAAGACAAATTATATATGAACACTCAGTAAAAACCTTTCGAATAGTATGAATATATCTATGAAGTGGAGATATAAGTGGAGATATATTAAAATCTACAGATGCAAATTAATAAAGTGGGAGAAAAGAAACACTTAAAGGTGTATTTTAAATGTTTTCTTTACATTAGACTGAAAAAAAAACATTGTGAAAATTCAAAAAGTCCAAAATCTACTTGACAAAAAAATACTGTTTTGCCTGCAAGATCTCTCCTTAAATAAGTAGGTAACCTTTAAGGAAACCTGTATATTTGAGAAACAAGTATGATTTATGCAAATGACCATTGAAAGACCTACATGTTAAACATTATGTGAATACAGGACACAAACTGAATTTATTAGTAACGTATTTCAACAAGGGGTTTCTTTTAGATCAGCAACATTTAATCAAAAAACACTAATGTTTACCCACTGGTTATGAAATAAAACCATCTTTCTTTTAATTTTTTTACACTGCAGTTCTCAAATCCCTGGTTTTAAAACAAAACAACATTCCACATGCTTACAATGATAAAATACACAGTGAAAAAAAATGTATAAGAGGTTATGAATCAAAGCTCGGGGTCAGCTAAAGCCACTGATCCAAACATTGACAGGATTACTCCATAAATGAACATATCCTGCCTAACACTAACACTAACCCAGAGAGCACGATGCAGAGATAGAGGAGCAAATGAGTTTAAAGCTTCAACATATAGTGCTGAAACAAAGCTGATATTCAGAAACATACATTGCAAGCATACATTTAAGGACTGACTTGAATTATAAACGCACCAAAATGTTGCAATGGGTCCTTTTTAACATTCTCTATCGCCCTCTGTTGTTCAGATTTAGTACCCAAAAACTAAAGCTGTTTCTCCGTGAAAATAAAACAAAACAATGCATTTTGTAGTCCATATCAAAGGTTTAATGTGTTCATATATGTCTTATACTCAATATAAAAAAGAAGATATGGTGTTAGCCATGTCAATATGTGTATACAGTACTCGGTCAAGGGTTGCTAACATCAGATATTTTTAATAATTTTGTCTCTTATGGCCACCAAAGCTGCATATATGTGATCAAAAATAGAGCAAAATCAAGAATAATGTGAAATATTACTATAATTTTATTTATTTTTGTTTGACATTAGAATGTTATATATTTATGTCAAGTCAAGGCTGAATTTTTAGTAGCAATTACTTCAGAAATCATCCAAATATGCTCATTTGCTGCTCAAGTAACATGTTTAAAGTAATTACCATCAATTTTGAAAAGAGTTATGTTGCTTTGTTAATTTTTTTTTTTTTGGAGGCCATTATACTTTTTTTAGGATTCTTGCTGAACAGAAAGTTCAAAGGAGCAGCAGCATTTATTTGAAAGAGAAATGTACTGTAACATTTTAAATCCCTTTAAACACGTTTGATCAATTTAATGCATCCTTGGTGGAACAAAAAACTTTGTTTGGGCACATAACATTGTTCAAATTCCCTTTATACAGTGGTCTCAAAGTGTGGTCTGATATGCTAATAAGCAAACAAAACAAAACATTCATGCATTCATTTTCTTTTCGGTTCAGTCCCTTTATTAATATGGGGTCGCCACAGTGGAATGAACCGCCAACTTATCCAGCATATGTTTTACGCAGCGGATGCCCTTCCAGCTGCAACCCATCACTGGGAAACATCCATACACTCTCATTCACACACATACACTATAGTCAATTTATTTCCAAACAGAACTCCAAACAGAAATGCCAACTGACCCAGCCGAAGCTCGAATCAGTGACCTTTTTGCTGTGAGGCGATCGTGCTACCCACTGTGCTCTCATGACACACAAACAAAATAAAAACATAAAATAGGCTGACAACTCTCTTTCTTAGCTAGTAAACAGTCAGTTAGTGTCAGTGAAACATGAAGAAATAAGCAGTTTGGGGGAAAAAATGGGCTTCAATTTTGCCTCAAGAGCAGAAAAGTAAAAAAGGCCACTGAATGAGACTTGAGGTATAAGTTGTTGGCCCGTGATTTGTTTTACAACTCACCAATACTTGAAAACATTTGAGAACCACTGATTTAGTAGGATGGCAATAAGACCTAATAAGTAACTAGGTGTATAAGTGATAAAGATGATGATTCATATTTGAACAGCCATTTAGGGGTGATTGAGAGGATAAACTGATTTCAGGCTTTCAGCATTCATTTACAGTTTCTACTGACAGTTGTTGTAGGCCATGACTTTTGATCGGATATATTCTCTGACGTCTGTAACGTTTTTCTCCAGATCTGTCAGTTCATCCCGTTGCTGCTGCATTTTCAGCTCGTTCTTGTTGAACTTTCTCTCCAATTCTTCAATTTTGGGAAACAAAAAAAAACAGAAAAATTAAAAACGAGCAAAATACAGACTAATAAATTCAAATTGCTCAACATTTAAAGGTATAGTTCCCACAAAAAGGAAAATGTACTCATTATTTTTTACTCTCCCTCAAGTAGTTCATTCATTCGTTCATTCTTTTCGGCTTAGTCCCTTTATTAATCTGGGGTCGCCACAGCGGAATGAACCGCCAACTTATCCAGCATATGTTTTACGCAGCGGATGCCCTTCAAGCTGCAACCCATCACTGGGAAAAAACATTTATGCACACTCATTCACACACATACACTACAGACAATTTTTAGCTTACCCAATTCACCTGTACCACATGTATTTGGACTTGTGGGGGAAACCGGAGCACCCAGAGGAAACCCACGCAAACACAGGGAGAACAAGCAAACTCCACACAGAAATGCCAACTGACACAGCCGAGGCTCGAACCAGTGACCTTCTTGCTGTGAGGTGACAGCGCTACCCACTGTGCCACCCCATCACCCCCTCAAATAGTTAGTGAAGTTTATTTATAAACTAATTTCGAGAGGATCACATGCTTATGATTGAACACAGCTGGTCCAGCATTAGCTAACACATGATTCACCAATCAGCCGATTCCTAAGTCTCCATAAATAATATCCATGTTCCCTACCACAGCCATCTTCGTTTTGAAGAATCCCCCCTTCCACCCCTACTCCTCCTCCCTTCCTAGATGGGTGGCACGGTGGCCCAGTGGTTAGCACTGTTGCCTCACAGCAAGAACGTCACTGGTTCTAGTCCTTCCCAAGCCAGTCAACGTTTCTCTGCTGAGTTTACACGTTCTCCCTGCGCTAACGTGGGTTTCCCCCGGGTCCCACAGTTTCCTTCCACCATCCGAAAACATGCAACTTAAGTTAATTGACTAATCCAAATCAGCACCATAGACGTGCTCCTAGTAAGTAGTCATCTCTTAAGAGCAATCCCTATTTGTTCATTAGCTTCAACAGCAGAGGAGTTTCGAGATATACCTGAGCTCAAACTCCCCTCTCACCCTACAAAGAGAGGGAGCCCCATGCTCGAGGATCTTAAGAGCTCAGTTCTCTCTCCCGGGACAGCATGCCAAACACGCTTTATAATCAATCATCAGCAAAGTGTGAACTCTTAAATAAACCTTTATAAGTTTCTTTATTCTGCTGACCACTAAAGAAGATATTCTGAACTACAGGTTTGTTGAAAACCTGTAACCATTGATTTTCACAGTTGGAAAAACAAATACCATGGGAAGTCAATGGTTACAGGTTTCCAGCTTTCTTCAAAACATCTTCTTTTGTGTGTAACAGAAAAAAACTCAAACAGGCTTAGAACAAGTGAAGAGGGAGTAAAAGAGGAAAGAATTTTCCTTTTTGTGTGAACTATCCTTTTTAACAGCAAAATGAGAACATAAACAATACACAGATGCTTAATGTTCTAATGAGCTATGCATTAAATGTTGTACTTCAGTAACTTTTAAATGCCATTGTGCACATACTTTGAGAGTTTCCATGCCCATGGTGGCCTTCTTCAGCAGATCTTCTGCTTCTTTCTTCATCTCTATGGCTTTCTGATTAACATTGCCTTCTCCTGTCCCTCCAGCCGAGTCCACCTTCTCTTTCAGCTGTTTGTACAGAGTCTCAGCATTTGTCAGCTCCTGTTGATCATAAACATACACATTTACATTCAATTTGAAAATCTGTATGAACTGGAAGTTGCTGCAGAAGTTTATTCCAGATTAATGAGGCATTTCCAACTAAATCTGAATATTGATTAGGGGGCGGGGTTATGTTTTTGTGCTCCTCCACTCATCTTTCGCTAACAGATGGAGGGGCGTGGCTAAGCATATTTTACCAAAGCGGTCAAACTGACATCATCAGTGAAGGACTGCCATAAGAGATAGAAGATAATGGATAGATTTGATAGAGAATTAACTATTTTTTTTCAGTGGATTAACTTGCACTGACAAATTGTTTACCTTAGGACTAACAATGTCCGCTAGCAAAATAAAAAATCATACATTTTGATTTCATACGGACTTTAGCACTGAATCTCTATATTCATTCATTTTATTTTTTATCCAGCATATGTTTTACACAGTGGATGCCCTTCCAGCTGCAACCCATCACTGGGAAACACCCATACACTCTCATTCACACACATACACTATGGACAATTTAGCTTACCCAATTCACCTATACCGCATGTCTTTGAACTTGTGGGGGAAACCAGAGCACAACATGAAACCCACGCCAACACGGAGAGAACATGCAAACTCCACACAGAAATGCCAACTGACCCAGCCGAGGCTCGAACCAGCGACCTTCTTGCCTTCTTGCTGTGAGGCGACAGCGCTACCCACTGCGCCACCCTGAATCAGTGCAGTAAATCTTTAAATGCAAACACACACCTCTTGAAGTCCAGCTGCCTCTCGAGTTGCATTGTCCGACTGGGCTTTGGCTTCTTTGGCCATCTCCCTGTTCTGCTCCGTTTTATTCTTTAATAAATCCACTCCATGTGACAAATTGGCCAAACGCATCATCACATCCATAAGGTTGTTGTCTAAACTTAAGAGTTTGTCATCAACCTGGTCATGAAAGAGAAATAAATGTGATTAGATCAAATTATACACCATTGTTTATCATTTAATCTATCAATCATTTATTTATTTATCTAATGTAATTCTTTGATTTAGCAGGAATGCATTAATCAAATCCAACCAAAGTCATTTATCATATTATTTTATTACAAATGACTATGTATCTATTTATCAGATAATTATAGATGATATTATCACGTCTTTTACTAGTATATTAAGCAGCACACCTGATTTCAACACAGAAAATATTAGGAAATATTTCTTGACCAGGAAATTAGAATGAAAATGATACTAAAATGATTTCATATTAGAATGACTTCTGAAAGGTCATGTGACAGTGAAGACCAGAGTAATGATGATGCTGAAAAATAAAGCTTTGATTTACAAGAAAAAAAATCTTTTTAAAATATATTTTTACAGAAATCATTCTTAAAAATCTTGAATGCTAACTATATTTTAATGTCATAATTCTTGTTCTTAACAAATAAAGCCCTGGTGAATATAGCAGACTTAAAATGATGAAAAAAAATGCTACTTCAAAATTACTAAAACTATTAAAAGAGCAGTGCAGAGACGTTTTTTATACAGTATAGAAAAGTGTAAATGAGGTTTACCATGGCAGTGATGTTCTGGATATTCTTGAGGTTTTCCAGAGCTGTGCTCATCTCCTCTTCTGCTTTCTTTATAGCATTCTGGGAGGTTTCAAGTGCTTCTTTTGTTGTATTGATATTATCACTCACTCCTTCAGCTTGTGTCCTGCGCAAAACACAAAAAACATAAGACTTTCTGCTATTAACATGTTTTTTTATGGACCAAAATGATCATGTTCGCTCATGTTGATGATCATGTTGTCTTTTGAAGCTGTCTAAATGCGTTTGATGATGCAAGCACTTACATTATGAAAGCAATCTAAAGAAATGTGACTTATATACCACCTGTGGAAGTTTTTAAAAGTGAGCAAGCTCAAAACATTTTAGACCCATCTATATTTTGCATTGTGTACTTGTCATGGGTTTGATGAAAACACATCTTACAGGTGCAAATGGCGCCAAAGTGCCATTAAATTAGAATGCATCTTTGAGTCAAATATTGAACAACGTTCTCTCTCACTTACTTTGCATCCTGAGCTTTTTTGAGTAGATCGTTGACTTTGGCCAGTTGTTCTGAGGTGTGATTGAACACTCCCTCTACATTGGTGAGGTTGACGATGCTGCCTTTGATTTGCTCCACTAAGTTGATTATTACAGTCCTGTTGACCGGCAAGGAGATTGCCAGAACCTGCTGGGCCACTTTTTCAATGCTTTCTGGATCTGCTCCCTCCTCTAAATATAACATGAGATTTGGAATTAAAAGTATGTGAACTGTAATGTGAAATGTAAACATCATTGTAAACATAAACAAAATTGAAAACATTTACAGTAAAATTTTCACACTCTTACATTGTTTAAAAGATACTATTTTATAGTATGTTAAAGTATTGTTCCATACACCAAGTGCAGATCAGTGCAGAGAGGTAAGACATGATTTACAATAAATACTGCACTAATCTGATCATTATGTTAAGATATTGATCATAATTTGGAAAAATCTATTGAACAAAATGTTCTTAAACTCGTTATCAAGCATTCGAAAGTTTAGGGTTACTAAGGTTTTCATTTTTTGTAAGGTTTAATAAATTAGTTATATTTTCACAATATTAAGTGGGAGCGGGGACGAAAGTAACGTGGGACAAAAGTAACAAAGCGATTTTCTCAAAGCCCTGACAACATTTGATTTAATGGCTATAATTCAGCATGCAACCCTTGCTGGAGCTGCCAAATACCATGTGAATTTGGGACCATGTCCTGCAGTTAGCTCCAAATTTTTGTTTTTAAGTGCAGAATTTAAATTATAGTAGTGGTTCTTTTTTCCTTACTACAAGTTGTGTTTCACTTTTCATGCATCACACTTATGATCAATATACAGGTTATTTAGTGCAATCACACATCCTTAAGTTTGAAATGTCAGAGTTTTTCAGTTTAACAGTAAATCAGGTTCAAACACTGTAACTCTGATATTTATGTCCCACTGCTAATAGCCATACCTTATTTTTCACTTCCAGTTTGCAGTGTTTGGATTTAGATGTTTTTAAATTTAATGCATATTCCCAATAATAATACAAAATATATAAAAAACAGAAAATTTTAACATATTGCATTGTTGAATTGCTTTTGAAACATTTGATGAAAGCGAAATTTAAAATGAATATGCTGTTTAATTTTATTAGATTTTTTTTTTAGCAAAAATAAAGGACCTAATATGTTTGCAATTAACATTAGATTAGATTAGATTAGATTAGATTAGATTAGATTACATTACATTACATTTAACTTAATTGTCATCATACATGCACAAGTACAGAGCAACGAAATGCAGTTTAGGTCTAATCAGGAGTGCAATAGCAGCAAGTGCAGGATATTTGATAAGTTATAAAGTGCAATTATAGAAAATCTATGGGTAATATTTACAGATGGATGTACTATGAACATTATATACAGGTTGTATAAGCTATGAACAGAGATTAACAATAGATGAATATATGTACAGGTTGCTATTAATAACAAGGTCATAGTCAGATACAGTATATTTAAAATAAACAAGATTAGGCCAGTAAATCTATAGCAAATATTGTTGTGTTACTTTTGACCCACCCATGTGTGACTTTTGTCCCTGCCTATGGAGTCAAAAGTAACAATGTGCAACTTTTGTTTAAAGTGAAGTTATATTGGAGTTGTTCAACATTGATACAAAAAAACACCTGATTTTGATAGACCACTGTTGTGAGTTTGTAACCACAGCAAAAATATATTTGTAATAAAAACTTTATCTTTTAAAATGAGTTTTTTTAAACTCAATTTAACCACAATATTAATTCATAATATAATTACAATATTACTGTTTTTAGACGCTACCACTTTGATGAGCACAACCCCAAACGTTTGAAAGCTAGTTTATTTAAATACTTTTTTTGTTAACAAACAGCTCTGTTTCATCATGCTTTTATAGACAATCTGCAAAATAAATCCTTTAATTTTACAGAAAATCAACAACAAACAACATGAGGGTGAGCACATTTTCTCTCTAACCTCATCTCTCACCAACACAAAAACAATATATTAACAATCTACTGACCATTCAGAAAGTCTTTAATCTTCTGGATGAAGTTTTTGAGCATGTTGTTGGACTTCTCAAACATGTCCTTCTTGTTCTGGGCTTTATCAAGAGTTTCTTTGGCTTGTGTCTTCACAGTTTGAGTGAGCGTAGCGATGTCTCGTAGCTGAGAAACAATCAAAGATAATTTCAGGCTCTTTCACAAGCAGGCACACACTGCACATGTTCAACCGGACACACTTTTACCTTCTTAGCCATGGTTTGCAGCTCCTCACTGACTGCGGTCAGGTTCTTATGGACCTCGTCAGCATTGTTCAAAGCCTTCACTGAAGCGCCAACCGTTCCATTACATCCTCTACCTCCACACTTCAGCACACCATCACTGCCACGACATCCCGCTCCTCCACAGGGGCTCTCTTCACAGCTACCATTCACATTGGCATTGCCGTGGCCACCGCAGACCTGAAATGTGAAGTTATGAGTTTTTCTATCAATATTAATTCTCTTAAATGGCTAGTTCACACAAAAATGAAAATTACAGTATGTACATTTTTCTGAATCTTTCCTCAGATAGTCTGAAGAATGTTGGAAACCAGCAGCCATTGACACCCAAACTAACTTTCATTTTGGGGAGAACTATCCCTTTAACCCAGTTTATTGTTCATTAACATATCTGTCAGTCACTTTTCAGCTTGGCCAATTGTGAGAATTTTGGGGCGTGGCTACTGTAGAAGTTGTTTGGCTGATGTGGGACTATCACTGATGCATTAAAAGAAACACAACATGAAGACTTGCCAAAAAAATCTATAGAATGTAAAACCAGGATAAAAAAATTGTAGCACTTTTTTTTTCAAATTAGAAGAAAGTTAGAAAATGTTTGGGTTTCAATCGAGACACAACTTCTTCTAAACATGTAGGTCAACCTCAAGTTTTATCCACAAGCTACTTTCCATATGAACTGTAAAATAATGTACATTTGACAATAATTGTACATGAAATAGGACAGTGAGCTTAAATACACAATATGTAGAATTTCATCATTCAAATATCCAAAAAACACTACAACAGTGCTATATAATTTGCTGACTTTTGTATTTACATTTTAACAAATGTTTCAAAAAATGTTCAAATAGAATTGAATTCCTTTAGGATGTAAGATGACAACTCTCATGATTCCACGTTTAGTCACCCAGCAAACAATTTTGTGTTTAATTGATGTCTAATAGACATCTAAACGCAGACAGCTAGGCTAAAACAAGGCTAAACTTGAGCTGTCAGTGAAAAACTAATAGACATCTACGAATAGCCCAAAACTAGACTAGTCGTCAAATAGAGAGATTAGATTTTATATGTGAAGTCATTGGTTTCTATTCAGTTGATGACTAGTCTAGTTTTGGGCTATTCTAAGACGTCTATTAGATTTTCACTAGCTATGTTTACATCCAAAAATACGCATTAACTTTATGCGCAAAACTGGATTATCACATAAAAGACGTGCGAATAAAGCAGCGCTTCCATCCAACGAGTCCAAGCAAACAAAATCATCACTTCCTGACTGTCTAGCACCAAATATCAACAGTAAAAACGGAATTTGCTGCGAATAGAGAAGCTGTGTGAATCTTTTCTTAATTAAATAAATGACTTGTGCCTCAGAGGGCAATCCTGACACGCAGTGAATGCGCGGTGGCATTTGAAGTGTGAGACACGGAACACAGACGCTCTTGATTCTGGAGGTAATTCATAATATAAGAACACCAATACTGAAATGGTTAAAGTGTTTTAGAATGACCAAAACAACATTTCAGATGTTTTACAGTGTGCTCAGCCAGCTGGTTTGTCCATTCACACACAAAATCTCTTATTACAAAATCACATGACCTTTTTTAATGCACATACTGGAATTTGTTCGATAAAAGTGTTTCCATCATAGTTTATGCACATCTTTTCTTATCGAATAAAAAATGTATGCGCATCTTGGCATTTCACACAACCGTTTTTTATGCGCATATCCAAAATGCTCATAAAATAGGCGGATGGAAACGTAGCTACTGAAAGATGACTATGTTAAGACGTTTATTAGACATCTATTAGACATCTTTTAAAGACAGAAAATGCTTGCTAGGCACTGTCATCAAACTACTCTTTTGTTTACTGTGAAAATGAGCCCTCTTGTGGTGATACTGTGCCTTTAAGTAGTAGTTACAAAAGTTGTCTGAAAACATGCTTTATTTTTTGTCTTTCAAATAAGTGACGCTAGTAGTGCCGAAACTACTTTCTTAAACTAAATTCTTCACTTTTAAATCATGACATAAACAAGAATGTGTCCCTTGCTGTCAAGTTTTACCCAAAGTCTCTACCTTGGTGCTAAGGTGATGGACCTTTCGGTTGATCTCATGAGCTTTTTCTTCCAGTTCAGACAGGGATTTATTGTTTGCTGTGGCTGTACGCAGGAGGCTGTCCTTCTTGTCTTTCAACAGGGCTTCGGTACGGTTACGTGTGTCCTGAGACTGTTCCACAGGACTCTGGGGTCCATATACGGAGGCATTACAGCGCTGCTCTGAATTCAGGGATCTCTGGTAGTACTTCAGCACATTCGCAAATTGCTCTGTAAAAGGGAAACAGCAAAAACATCAACCTCATTTCAATGTTTATTATGAAAATGATGGTGTGAATGAAAATATAATCAAGTCATCAGTATGTAATCTGCAGGTAAATTCCTGCTAAGCTGAATCAAATAATTTTTTTACTTATCTAAACTTACATCGTCCAAAACTGACTAAAACATTATTGGAAATTTCAATTAAAAGTAACATGAAAACATTTATTGTCATGATTTTTTGTCATATAATTTTTACGGTGTAGATGTGTAATCTATAGAAATTTTCCACTTTTGACCAAGTTCATGCATTGATTTTTTGCAACTTGGTTGTATGGTCACACTTTACAATAAAGTTTATTAGTTAATGTTCATTAACGCATTTACTAACATGAACAAACAATGAACAATACATTTACTACAGTATTTGTTTATGTTAGTAAACGCTAGTTAATGAAAATAGAGTTGTTCATTGTTAGTTCATGTTAACTCACTGTGCATTAACTAATGTTAACAAGCAGAATGCAATAATGTTAATATGTTATTAATATGTTATTATGTTATAGTTATTATGTTAATAATGCATTAGTAAATGTTAAATTATGATTAATAAATGCTGTACAAGTGTTGTTCATGATTAGTTCATGTTAGTAAATGCATTAACTAATGAATCTTATTGTAAAGTGTTACCGATTGTATTTTGTAAAACTGATCAAGTCATTTTATATATTAATAATTTGTTTACTATCAGGCTTAGGTACAAAAATATGAAAACAAGAAATTATGCAAATGCAAATAACATTTCTATAATGTCAAGTTTAGCAGCACTATCTCTTTCCTTACACAACATGGTGCTTTTTAAATGCATTTTTACTTTGCTAATTTTACATTTTTAAATGAAACGGCACAAAAAAATGAAATAAAAAGTAATAGTGCAATTTTTTTTAATAATGGTTCATTTGACTTTAATAAAGAACTAACTGGAGGTTAAAAATGTTTCTTTTTTATTATTATTTTTATTGGGCTTTTCTCAACATTAAAACAAGACATCTAAACATCTGAACATCACATTAAAACAAAATGACTTCCGGACAAGTTTAAAATGTTAGTTGCAACCCATACATTGTTTATTTAAAAATAATACCCAAATATGTGACATTAACGGTGATGTTATATCATTACAGACAACCAGATCGCTGAAAA
Source organism: Danio aesculapii (assembly GCF_903798145.1). Taxonomy (NCBI): domain Eukaryota; kingdom Metazoa; phylum Chordata; class Actinopteri; order Cypriniformes; family Danionidae; genus Danio; species Danio aesculapii. The sequence continues at coordinate 41,741,992 of NC_079457.1, forward strand.
ACAAACTAAGCTTAATAATATGTTCTCTGATTAAAAAAAAACATATTTTCTTTGGTTAGTTTTGATTTTGTGTTTCAAAACTAATACTTCTTAATGTTAAATAATATTTTACCTGCCAGTCCAGCAGTCAGGTAGTTCTCCAGCTCTCTGCTCAGCTGGTGAAGCGTATTGTTCAGATCTTTCAGTTCTTTCTCCAGGGCAGTTAGGTTCCTTTTCAGATCATTGTTATGGTCTGTGGTCACATTCAGATCCCGTATCACACCCATCAGACGTCCATCAGTCAATGCGATCTCCGCTCTGAAAATAAGACCATATAGATGGAGAAAAACTTAAATTACTCTCATTTAACATGCAAAGAAGTTCCAACTGTGGATTAATAAAATGCTTTTGCTGCATAATACATGGTTTATATTGAATTACTAGAATAATAATCTAACCGTTGTTAATGTAAATGTCCTGACATAACTCAAAATTAAAAAAAACAAACTGGTTTATGTAATTGTGAACAAAATCAAGCTAAAATGAATTTGTTTGGTGTTCAGCAAAGTTTGAAACACATTTTATGCATGGTACAATATATCAGCTCCCATATTAGTACTGGCAGATAAATGATTATTTTAAGATGTTTTTGTTATTGACATGACAAACAAATTATAGCCATATATAACTGATAAATTATGGATTATCTCTGTGTATTATTCTTAATGTCACAGTCTACAGTGATCTAGCCCATGCGGATTGCTGGAGAATTACAAATCTGCCAGCAAAAAACAACAACATCCAGTCATGCACCACTCACACACCTGGCCTAGATCCTGTCTGACTGCAAACAATCACAGCTGAAGCCATTCATGAACTGATTAGACTCACATATATACAGCTCACTCTCACACCCTCATTGCTGAGTCTTGTTTTACTGTTTGTGAACATTACAACGCGGTTTCCTTGCTTTGCCTTCCGTGTTTTTGACCGTTGCTTTGTTTTGTTTGTTTTACCACTAGTGCTGGGCCGTTATTGGCGTTAACGTGCTGCGTTAACTCTAGACTCTTGTCGCGCGATAAATAAAAATCTTTAATAAAATAAAAATCGTTAATCTATTCTCAAAGTTGGGTTGGGAGCTGGGTCTATTCTACGCAAGCTATGATGACTTTCACCTTGATATTTTAGCGCGGATGTATACCTGAGCGGTAAGCCGTCTGACAAAAATTGCCCTTCTGAATTAAATCAGCAGGATACCTGACTTTAACTGCAGTTCGGCAGTTTCACTTTAACTCATGAACATTTCATTCCTGCCGTCGTGACAAACTGGTGTATTAGACGCAAATAAGGAGCAAGGACTGGTGAGAGTGTTATAGATTGTAATAACGGTCGCCAAACGTAAAACGCATTTCGCAGTGTGTGTGTGTGTGTGTGTGCATGTTTGTTCGTGTGTTTTGTGTGTGGTCCTTTACTGACAGCCGCCTGTGTCTTGGATCTTGTCGGAAAATATGGCGAAAAGTCCTACATGACGGTAATAGTTTGATTGCAGTGTTTACTTCAGTTATGCCACTAATATGTGCACTCCACATGTCTTAATTCCATTTCTGTTTAGCTCAGTAATGACTTTAGTCACATTAAGGTAATCAAAAATCTCTGTTTACATGGTAGACTCTTAATCAGAGTATTGTTTTACTCATATTAAAATCGTATAAAAGTATTGTTGCCCAAGTAAACATACTCAATCTTTCACACACCGTCAGGGCTCTGTAAACTTGGCATTGAGAAGCAGCATTTTCTGTAGGTACGTACATCAAAAGCAAGTATGAAATCGCTGTTTTGAGCTTATGTAGGCCTACAGTTCAACATTCATGTTTAACTGAATAAACTGGTAGTAAACACAAATACATCTTAATGAACATAATTTATTTTCATCACCAATCATCAAAGTAAAACAGTTTCTTAAGCAGTTTGTGATGCATTTTGGAAAAAGGAGATGAGCCTCTGGTCTAATGCTCCACCTGGCTCGAGAAACCTGTTCTCAAAGATTTATTATTTGGGTAGCACACATATTCTAATTTAGAAATTAATCTAGATTAATCTATATTAAAAAAAATAATCTATGCCCACCTATATTTACCACATACATTATATAGAAAGTTAATATTTGTTTATTTACTTTTACTGTCTATTGCATAACTTCAATTCGACATAGTTTAGATTTTTATTGTTATTATTTTTGTTATTGTTGTTGTACTATCCGCTTGTCAAGTGTCACGTCAAGCAAAGCGGCTTCAGGATCCAAGTGTTATGTCAAACTATGGGAAGACTCATCAAATGTCAATAATAAATGTTTACAAAGTGCTGTAATACTTTCAAAAATCACGATCACAATATATATATATATATATATATATATATATATATATATATATATATATATATATATATATATATGTCTATAATATATATATATATGTATATATGTCTAATATCCGATGGCCAGAAAGTGATTTATTTTTTTATATATTCTTAAGATTTGGTATTTGATGCAGCAAGTCCAGAGACTGATGTGTACACTGATTTCATATAAAATTAATTTTAATGTGTTATAGGACTAAAAAGTCATGCACAAATTTTTTCTCAATTCAAATGAGTAGCGGTTTGGACCCGGAAACAGTATTCAAGTCACCGATACGTCATGCCTTAACAAGCGGATACAGTTGTTCCAAACAAAGTTGCATTTTTTTGCTGTTGAACACAAAAGAATCTGTTTTGAAGAATGTTGAAAACCAGTAGCCAATGACTTCCAAACTATTTTTTTACTATGGATATCAATGACTAAAGTTTTGCAACATTCTTCAAAATATCTCCTTTTGTGTTCTACAGAAAAAGAAACTCATAAAGGTTTGAAATCACCAAGGGTGAGTAAATGCTGAGTAAATTGTCATGCTCAGATGAACTATCCCTTCAAGATTTTAAAATAAAATATTAGAAAGCTTAGAAATATCAATAGAAATATTATTTTAATCAGCATATATATATATATATATATATATATATATATATATATATATATATATATATATACAGTATATGATATCAGCTTCCAATTATAAAGAATTGTCTGTATCTGTCAAATTTTTCATATCAATGCATATTCAGATATTCATCTACATATGTCTCTTTTGGTGGTATTTGCAGTATACTACTGTATACTACTAATTATAATAAGCAAAGACCAAAAAAATCTTTCCTATAATTAAACTGAACATTTACAAACGATACAGACAATTCAATATGTTAATCTTAGTGCCCAGAATTGACAATGTCTTCAATCTTTACCTCAAGTCATCAACAGTTTGGCTGATTAAGTTAAAGGCTCCTTCTCTGTCTCCATTCTGGATCAGCTCTTGAGCCTGTGCCAGCTTCTTCTCCAGTTCAAGTATGCGCTTGTCGCTGACTCCAGGCACCTCACCCTTCTCCAGAATCATTGCAATGATATCCCTGAAGTGGGTCAGATCTCGGCTGACCTTGCACACCGCATCGTCCCACAGCTGGAAGCAGGGGTGGCAGGGAACACATTTGGGGAAGTTTCCGGTAAAGCCGCGTGCACACTCGTCACAGCGCTGTCCTGAAGCTCCGTCCTTACACACACACGCGCCTGTTGTGCGGTCACACTGAGTCGTCTCAGAGCCCAGAGGATGGCAGTTACACTCTGATCAGAGAAAGATGAAGGATTAATTATCATGTAACGGAGATGAGTTACAGTTACAGTAGTTACAGTTACAATTTGAGTTACAGTTGAAGTCAGAATTATTAGCCCCCTTTGAATTTTTTTTTCTTTTTTTTATATTTATCAAATGATGTTTAACAGAGCAAGGAAATTTTCACAGTTTGTCTAATAATGTTTTTTTAGCAAAGATAGTGTCATGATTACCAGCGATCTCTAACCACCAGAGGTCGCTGGTAAGATCTCACTTTCACATGGACTACATCTTATGAACTACACACACACACCTGCTCCAAGTCTCCACTGATTGGACTCCCACAGCTGATGCTGCTTCTGGACTAATCACACACACTACTTTAGCAGCACACACACTCACTTCCTTGCAGAGTCTTGTTTACCTGTAAAGTGACAATTCAACGCGGTTTCCTTAGTCTCGTTTCTCCGTGTTTTGACCCTTGCCAAGTTTGTCTGTTTGTCCATGTTCACTGCCTGGCTTCCGACCTCTCGCCTGTTATAGTGACTACGATTCTGGATTTGCCTTTATCCATCTGTTTGCACCTGTGTTGACCCTCGCTTGCCTGACTACCGAATAAACCTGCACTTGGATCCTAACGTTGTCTCTGTAACAGGCGAGAGGTCGGAAGGCAGGCAGTGAACATGGACAAACAGACAAACTTGGCAAGGGTCAAAACACGGCGAAACAAGACTAAGGAAAACGCGTTGAATTGTCACTTTACAGGTAAGCAAGGAAGTGAGTGTGTGTGCTGCTAAAGTAGTGTGTGTGATTAGTCCAGAAGCAGCATCAGCTGTGGGAGTCCAATCAGTGGAGACTTGGAGCAGGTGTGTGTGTGTGGAATTTGTAGTTCATAAGATGTAGTCCATGTGAAAGTGAGTTCTTACCAGCGACCTCTGGTGGTTAGAGATCGCTGGTAATCATGACAGATAGAATAAATCGGTTATTAGAAATGAGTTAATAAAACTATTATGTTTAGAAATGTGTTGACATTTTTTTTCTCTCCATTAAACAGAAATTGGGGGAAAAATAAACAGGGGGGCTAATAATTCAGGGGGGTTATTAATTTTGACTTCAACTGTAGATGTGTTTGTGCAATATTTACCTTCACATTGCACTCTAGGATCACCCCAGTGGAACGCCTCACACTCATTGCACTGTCGTCCCCCAAAACCTGGCTGACAGTGACACTGGCCGCTGAACTGCACATATGAAGATAGACAGAAAAAGAAGCAGAGCAGAGATTAACAGTATATTGTAAGTAACTGCAAAACAAATAAATAAAATAAATACAAATAAATATAAAAAAGTTTAAATAAATTAATAAATTCAATAAATAAACTACATACATTTCAATAAACAAATTTTGATCTTTAGGAAAACATTAATCACGCCATAATAAACAGAATTCAGTATATATTAACTTAATACAATATATAATATATTAATATATTAACTTATTTTAAATCTAAAATGTCCAGTACAACTGTTATTTTTGCTTAAATAATTTCGAAATGTCTCTTTTCTCACCAAAACTGCATTTATTTGATGAAAAACAATATATAAAAATTTCTTTATTGTTTTTTTTACATTTAAATACAATGACTTACAAATTTCGACCTACAAACATTTACACAACAATTGACAATAAAAGATACCATATACAAACAATAATAATAATAGTTGACAAATAGTCAATAATAATAAAAAGAAAAGAAAATACAAAAAAATTAATAAAATAGAAACAAAATATTGATCTTCAGTTTTAATCTAAGTTAGTCTGATCCTCTTCAATTTAAATTTGCTGTGGAATTTATGTCTTTAAAATAATCTATGAAATCATTCAAGATTTTAGAATTGTCTTCTTTCTTTTTTAGGGAGAATCTGATTTTCTCCGATAGCAAATGTTTCATTACTTCCCTCATTAGATGTATATATGTAGGAGCAGCATTCTGTTTCCAGTTTAATAATATTAACCTCCATGCTAGTAGACTGACAAATGGAACTATATTTTGTTCTGTACTGCTTTTCTATCTCAGAATCAGTAATGTCTAGAACTGCAATAAGGGGATCTGGATCTATCGGCTTATGACATATTCTTGAGAATGTTAGATAAATATTTTCCCAGTGAGATGATATTTTTGGGCAGCTTCAAAACATGAGCCTATGATGCTGGCTCTAGTCCACATCGATCACATGTTGGGTTGCTTTTCCAGCTTTCTATACTATAAAACAATAAACATGCCAATAGTAAACATGATACTACAGTACAATAGTATTACATAATAAAATCTATTTTCTTTCTATTAGCCTTCGCCTTAATGATAATATAAAACCCAACTAATTAATTTAGTAAATAGCATGTCCTTCTTATTATTTCAAGTTTTGTAACACCTGGTAGCATTAAAATTATTTGAAAACAGCTGTAAAATAAAATATTTAATCACATTTGTGGCCCTGGACCACAAAACCATTTTCATAAGGATCAAATATTGGAAAAATGATTTGCTTTCCATGTGAATATGGTTTGCTGTGATATGATAATATTTGGCCAAAATACAACTATTTAAAGGTCTGAAGGTCAAAAAATCTAAATATTGAGAAAATTTACTTTAAAATTGTCCAAAATTAAGTGCTTAAAAGTGTAAAAAAAAAAAACATAAATTTTGATATTTAGAAAATGTACATGTAAGATGATCTTTACTTAATATTCTTATGATTTTTGCCATCAAATAAAAATAAGATTACCTTTTTTGCATTTCCCACAAAAATGACTCATCTGACACTGAAATTTGATTCATGTTTGTTGATTGCTGTAAGATTTTATGCTGCCATTTTACCAGGTCTTTTAAAAAAAGAGCATGATTAGCACAGGTCCTACCATGTTGCAGTGGGTGCTGAGGGCATTAGGTTGGACACATCCACAGGGTTCACACCCACAGTCAGAGCCGAAATTCCAGTGATTGGTGGCGCACTGGTCACAGTTATGTCCAATGATGTTTTGCTTGCAGGGGCACTGTCCTGTCTGTTTATCACATTGGCACACTCCATCAGTGCAGTAGTTTGACAAAGTGCCTGCAGTTACACAAGTACAGCCTGTAGGGTGAAACAGAGAGCAGAGTTAAATATAAATGCATGAGTTCATTTAAAAACATTGTTGTTTTAGAAGCACTGTACTTACGCCTACAGTCCTGAATGAGTGCATTTCCATAATAACCCAGTTTACACTCTGAGCAAGAGTCTCCATCTGTGTTATACAGACACCTGAGGCACTGTCCGGTTCGAGGGTCACAGGACTCTGGGTCCTGAGGGTCAATGTTCCCATTGCACTGACATGGCCGGCACGATCCACCAGGGTGCTCTGGGTCACCATAATAACCAGGGGCGCAGTGATCACAGCGAGGACCTGAAAGAAAACACTGTGAGTTAAGCTGCTTCATAAGAATTGTGAAAGTTTTTGGTTTAGTGACTGTGTTTTACCAGCGTAGCCTTGCCCACACTGGCAGAGGATCTGGTTGGAGGCGTAGTCTACTTCACAGGAGGCACCGTTGGAGTGTCCGCTGTCAGGGTGTCCTGGACACGGACAGGGGCGACAGTGCTCACCAGAACCCAGTGCTGGGTTGCCATAATAACCATTCACACACCTTAGGAAAACACGAAAGAGTTATCAATATCACTGCAATTAAAACTGATTTCTAATTAATCTCAAATTACTTTAACACTTTGTCTTGCTGTGTTAAAATTCTTATCAGTATTATACTATTCATTTTTTATTCATAAAACAATATATAGTTTAAATATAAATGTTTTGTATTATTTGTTTTTTTTCACAATACTGGATTTATTAGGTAATGAATAAAATGTAAGTATTTGTTTTATTCTATAAAGGTGTGGTAACATTTTTTCCGTTTATAAAATAAACTAAATATCATTTAGTCTTTTTTCCCAGACAATGACATTTACATTACATTTACATTTGACAATTGCATACAATGACAAATGGTCAGTAGAATGATTTCTGTCATTTTTTGTGATTAAAAAGTATAATTATTTTCCAAAATATTCATTTCTTCACTCTACTGAAGATTGAAATACATATACTGTAAATATTGTACACACTATATTGAAAAACAAACTAATAAATAAATAAATAATATTAAGGTTTGATGTAGTAGGGTTTTTTCTTCAATATCTGAGTCTCTCATCACAGTCGAATGGAAAAGGAAACAATAAACAATAATTATAAGAAAACATCAAATCAAAATCAAATTAAAAGAAGACAACGAATCTTTAATCAAATTGTGACCTCAAGAATTGATATGAATTAAATTGCGCGCTATCCAAAAGACTCCCACCTCTATCTAATTAAGCTTTGGTATTTGACTTGCTTCCATACTTGATAAATCGCATTTAACTCATCCTCCTTTACAAAGCATGCATTGTTGTGACTCAAATCAGTGACTCAAATGTATTTGGCCACATTACTAGTCCCGCAGATGTGGTCAGTGACCTGTCTCTCACCTCTCGCACAGTTGTCCAGCAGTGTTGTCTCTGCAGTCATAGCAGGCCCCGCTTTCAGGATCGCAGCTCTCCGCATGGCTGTTACACTGGCATTGCCTACAGTTAGGAAATCCCCACTGCCCCGGCTGGCAGTCTGAGCACTGGCGGCCAATCGCCCCATGTCGACACATACACTGTCCTGTCACAGGATCACACTGATGCCCGACAGAGCCCTGCGAGTGACAGTCACATACTGTCAGAAAGAAGAAAGACAATGAAATGTGTGATTCAATTCATTTTTAGAAAAATATTTGTTGAACATATACATATTTTTGCATAATCAGCATATATTAATTGAAATATCAAATAAAATGTGTATTATCTTTGACAATAAAAGGAAACCCACCAGTGCAGCCATAGGGGCCGAATCCATATGTCCCTGGTGCACACTGATCACATTTACGGCCAATCACGTTGGGTTTACAGTGACACTGACCCCCGACTCTGTCACACTCTGCACTTAATGAACCCTGAGGGTCACACTGACACCCTGCAGAAACACACAGATCAAATTATTAGCAAATTTGAGGATTATTAGCCCTCCTGTGAAACTCTTTTTCAAAAATTTCCAAAGTGATGTATAACTAAAGAGAAGAGAGAAAAATTTCAAGCACAATTTTTAAACATAATAGTTTTAAAAATGAATTTCTAATAACTCCTTTATTTTGTCTTTGCCATGATAACAGTACAAAACATTTGACTTATTTTGTATTATATTATTCTTCAGCTTAAAAAATGCAATTTAAAGGCTTAACTAGTAATTAGTTTTAGTTTTAGTTTAATTTAGTTTAGTAATTAACTTAATTAGGTTAACTAAGCAAGTTAGTTTCATTAGGCAAGTCATTGGACAACATTGCTATTTTTTTTTTTAAATAACAATTCCCAGGGTTAATATTTGTATATATTGTCATGATCACCAGCGATCTAACATTTGCAGATTGCTAGAAAACATGCATTATCACCCAGACTACAACTCTGCCACTATATGAACAACAAATCTCAGAAGTCATTGCTCCAATTACTCTTGTCACATCTGACAGTCATCTGGAAACTGACCCACACACACAGCTGGTAATTCATTATGGATTGATTATCTGGACTATATATTCACCTCTCAAACACACACACACGTTGCTGAGTCTTTTTTCTGTAAGCATTTCAAAGCGTAATTTCCTGTCTAGCCTTTCAGTGTTTTGACCAGAGTTTTGATTATCCTGCACCAATCTCTTGCCTGCTTTTGATCATGCTCTTTCTATTATCTATATGCCTCAGTTTTTACCTGTTGAACATTGCCTGCCTGACCATTCTGTTAAATAAAGCTGCATGTGGATCCTTAACTCCGTTGCCAGACTTGTTTCAGTTACAGGTATATACGTATATACTGTACAGTTGAAGTCAGAATTATTAGCCCCCCTTTGAAATATTTTTCTTTTTTAAATATTCCCCAAATGCAAACAGAGCAATGAAAGTTTCACAGGATGTCTGATAATATTTTGTCTTCTGGAGAAAGTCTTATTTGTTTTATTTCGGCTAGAATAAAAGCAGTTTTTAATTTTTTATAAACCATTTTAAGGTCAAAATTATTAGCCCCTTTGAGCTATATTTTTTCGATTGTCTACAGAACGAACCATCGTAATACAATAACTTCCCTAATTACCCTAACCTGCCTAGTTAACCTAATTAACCTAGTGAAGCCTTTAAATGTCACTTTAAGCTGTATAGAAGTGCCTTGAAAAATATCTAGTAAAATATTAATTACTGTCATCATGGCAAAGGTAAAAGAAATCAGTTATTAGAAATGAGTAATTAAAACTATTGTGTTTAGAAATGTGTTGAAAAAAAATCTTCTCCCCGTTAAACAGAAATTGGGAAAAAAATAAAAAGAGGGGCTGATAATTCAGGGGGGGCTAATAATTCTGACTTTGACTGTAAATATAAATTGCAATTTTTTTTTTTCAAATAAATCAAATCATTTTGCTTGTAAATGCCTCCTCGCATCCCTTTATTAGAGGAGTAGCTCATCCAAAAAAGAAGAATCTGTTATCGTTTACCCATCCTTCACTTGATCCAAACCTGTTGAGTTTCTTTCTTCTCTTGACCACAAAAGAAGATATTTCGAAAAATGTTGGTGCTCCTACAATGGGTATCGATTGCTGCTTTTTTCCATTATTCTTTAGAATATCCTGTACTGAAAAAAATGATTCATTGGATTTACTAAATTTAAAGTAAGTGGCTGCAAACAATTTATATATGTCACGGTTGCAGGTTTGTGCGCTTTCCGGAGTATCTGTTTTGTCACATGGGTTTGTGTTGTTTGTTTTTCCACGTGTATTTGTTTGGTCACGTGTTATGACGGCACTCAGCTGTTTGATTGATCACCAGCTGAGGTTCATTACTGAGCCTATATCTGGGCTACGTTTCTATGTCTCTATGTCAGTTTGTTGTGTTTGCTTATGTTTATCTGTGTTGTGCTCAGGACTAGAAGAGTGACTGCTGGTATTCGTTTCGTCCCTCTGTTCCTGACCCAGAGTTCCAGTGTCCTCACCCTCTTTTTGTAGCCCTGTTGGCTTATTTTCACTGTTACCATTAAATATCTCACTTGCATTTGGATCCATCTCTGTACTCTTATTTCACACGTGATAATATAAGCTGAATTTAAACAAACAAATTAAATTAATGTTTTGTTTAAATTCAGCCAATATAAATTGTTTGCAACCACTTACTTTAAAAAATTTGTAAATCCAATTAATCAGTGTGTTTTGTGTGCAAAACAGAAATTCAGATTTAGAACCTCTTGTGAATATATGGTGAGAACATTTTTATTTTTGGAAGAACTATGTCTTTATGTGATCTTTAAGTTCTTTATATGCTTCTAAATATTTCAGATGAGGATGTGTTTTGTTGGAAAACGTTACCACCGTGTAATCATCAAGAGCGGTCGTGACTCACCCAGTGCACCATTGTGCATGATAGCAGAGATGCTGCAGATCAGAGAAGTGCACAGCTCAGCCAGCGCAGGCATTGGCATAGTTATGAAGGACTCCAAACACATGTACGACTCCATCTCCTGACGGCGACGCTCATCTGCACCTTCATCACCCTGAAATCCAGAAAGCTCTTCATATCTGGGAATCAGCACAAGCTGTAAGGAAAAACACAAAGAGTCATTACTAGATAAACAGAAGTCTATTCATCTATGTAATTACACCAGCAGGTGGCAGTGCTCATGTTAACTGTTCTGGTATGGTGTAAGCATTGAACAAAATGTTTATAACTGACTGATTATGGTAAAAAAGAGGATTCTTACTGAGTCTATCAGGATGAAGGCTGTGAGATGGCGGTGAGACACGGCGTGGCGCTGGAACCGAATGGACACCACATAGCGGTTGTTTGGCTCGAAGCAGAAGGGCTTTGGCATTTTAATGTACCTTGTCATACACAATGTGTCATAACATTACTAAAAATATTCAGAAATGCCCTATGATGCAGTTATTTTGTTCACTTGACTCTACAATATATTACAAAATTAAATTAGCAAGACAAACAAGCATTTATCATATTGTCTGGAAAATAATTTACATCTGACTTTAAAAGAACGCTCCAGTTTTTTAGAAAATAGGCTCATTTAACAAGTCACTTAGAGTTCAGCCATTTTTGAATCTATTCTTGAATCGATCTTTATGTCTGGCGGGAGCACGTTTAGCATAGCCTAGCATAAATCATTGAATCAGATTAGACTATTAGCATCTTGTTTAAAAATATCATCTTGGTTCAAGAGGTCGTAATAATAATTAAGCAACTTTGCTGACACACCATGCCTGCAGCAGGTGCAATGATATCATGCAGAGCCTGAAAATAGTCCCCAGCTAGGTAACTAGGAAACAGCGATGCGTAATATCATTGTGCTCCCTTAATTATGCTGGATTGAGAGTATAATTTCTAGTCATATCGACTTAAAAAATAGGAATTTTTCATTTTCTTTAGTACATGCTGTAACTACTGAAGAGTCAAGCTTTAGATATGAAAATTGTAATAAATATTGCGAGATGCTAATGGTCTAATCTGATTCAATGGTTTATGCTAAGCTAAGCTAAAAGGGCTCCTGCTAGACCTGGGGATCAGATGAATGGAATTCAACAATGGTAAAATTCAACTGCTTAACTCTAGGGGAGCTGTAAAAGTCTATTTTACCCACAATGGAGTGTTTCTTTAATGCACTGTTGAAAAAAACCAACCTATATTTTATCATTTTGATTAGAAAAAATATTTACAAAACAATTATATATATATATATATATATATATATATATATATATATATATATATATATATATATATATATATATATATTAGCATATATAATTAATGTATCACTTCTGATGCCTCCTTATTAAAAAAGAAAATAACTATTTCAAAAAAATAATAAAATTAAATAAACATTGAAATCTACAAATTATAAATAATGAAATACAATCTTGAAACCATATTTCTGATGTACTAAACATGTACTATACAAGATAGGACTTTTATCTTTATCAATAAACTCTCAATAAATCTCAATATTCTCAATAAACTCATCCTAAAATCTGTACATACAGCTGCCTCCTTCTCCCACATTAACAGCACCAGAGACCCGCTTGCCACCCTTATTTAGTTTCCCGTATTTAGACACTAGCCTGATAAAGTCTGTGAAGTCTGATCTCCAGCCAGGGTTTTATTTCCCCATCCAAAGACTTAGACTATCAACAAACCCAGATTGAACTTCCTGAACTAACCTGCCTCCCTGTCTCATTTCTTTTACTTTCTCATCTTACTTTTTTAATTCTCCCAGAGGATATGAAGCTTCTAACAGAGTCTAATTTGCTCCTGCATTCCCTGAGCTTTGGGATGAGGCCAGAAATCAGATTAGAGTCAGATTACAATGGCACCCAAGAACTCAGCCATGCAGGAAAATCATCAAAACAACTGTAATGGAAGTACATTTCTCCTGAAGTGAGGGTGGGCTATGCGAGATTTAAACAGTTCGTAATATACAATAGTACACAAGTCTATCCCAGACCTGTAAACTATGCACAAAGTACTTGTAGAAAAATACATGTGTACAGTATTTGCATTCAAAAACAGGTAAACACGGACACACACAGACATAAAACAATGAATTACCTCACGTTGTGGGGCATTGGGACTGTATACAACTGCTCTGTGGGCAGCATGTTGCCACAGCGGAGGCTTATGGGTAAATTCACGGATGTGACGCTTACTAAAGCCTCCCAGTCCTCTGTGGACTGAGATAAAAAGAAAAATGAAAGACAATGTGAGTATAAATAATTAATAGTATTTTTAACCACAGATTAGATTTGGGATATATTTTAAAGGAAATTGGTCATCAATTTCTCACCCTCAGATTGCCAAAAACTTAAAATAATTTCTTTCTGCTGCAGAAAGTGAAAAATGAAGATGTTGGTGGCCAATGTTTTGGTTCCCACTGACATCTCTTGTATTTTTTTGTACATATAATGTTTTCTTCTTTTTCATCCATAGAAGAAAACGTCTAGGGTTTAGGATGGCATGGGGATAAATAAATGATAAAAGAATGTATTATTTGGTTTTATTATATGGACAATAATTAAGGACTATAACCCAGATTATATTGGTGCTGTATTTGGGTTTTGGGACATTGTTCATAGGTTTATAGTTGGACTAAGCTGGTACTATTTATCTACCTGCTATTTATTATTTTAATTAATTTTTTCTCTTTGTTTTGGCAGAGCCAAGATAGTAATTTTCAGCCTGGTCCCGTTTGGTGGGTTGCAAATTTCAAATGGCTAAATGACTTAAAATAATTTAAAATAATCTAAAAAAAATCATCATTAAAATAACTCAAAATCATCATTATGATTCATCCTCTTAACCATCTTTTTTTTGAGAAACCAAGGTTCCTTCTGTCTTGCTAGAAGTAATTTAATAGCATTATAGTTATTATAACACATTTATACCAATATATTTTACTATTAAACATAATATTAAAAGTGTAATAGAGCTTTAAATTTATTTTTATTTTAATATTACAATGTGTACTGCTAAATAATATTTTTTTTATAATTTATCTGTACAAATTATACATAATATATGTAATATAATATAATATATTGTATATTAGATAATATACTGTAATACTGATATTTTCATGTAATTTGTTTACATGAATATATATATATATATATATATATATATATATATATATATATATATATATATATATATATATATATATATATATATATATATATATATATATATATATATATATATATAGATATATATATATATATTACATCTATACAAAACCTTTTTGGACATGTAATTGAATCTAGACGCTAAACTGTTACGTCCCGTCTTTGATTTATATGCACATACCGTTTATTTATATTTAATTAATAACCCACATGTTCAGAAATACTTTGCACTACAAACCTCTGGCTCATATCGGATCATAATGTCATACTCCATGGCATAAGGAATGTTGCTGATGGCAAACTCAAGACCAGCACCGTCTTTAACTCGAGCGAAGCCCCGCCCGGTCCAGGTGACCATTTGACCAGGCTGTCTCTCTCTTTGCACCGAGCTCACGCTGGGCTGAAAACCCAAAGAGACTCATATTAAACCAGATTCAGCAGTGTAGTGTGAGGTATGGAGCAGCTAATATTGTTTTGTGAAGGGGAAGCTCACCGTTTGCTGCAGCTGTCGGATGCGTCTCAGAGCTGCCCTCTGCTGTTGAGCAATATGTCTGTGACGGCGGTGTCTTCTCAGCTGGTTGTTTAGATGCTGCACACAGTCAGTCTCAGCCTGAGGCCTTGGGCTGCCCTAAACAAAGATACAATGCTGATCTTAATATTTAGCATTTTATATTAAACTAGGTAATATATTTTGTTCCAATACCCATCAGAATGCACACACATTAATAATACAAAATTGTACTAAAATTGTGATAACTGCAAGATGCAAACTGAAATAAGCAATACATGTATTAGACGCTGGCTAGACAATGAACTTTGGTCACCTGACGTCATGATATAAATCTAACTTAATATTAACGTCTTATGATGTTGTGTGTCTGCTGGATAGGAATCTCTTAATTTTGTACAATTATAAAAGATGGCAGAATGGAATGCTTTCAAACTTTAAAAGATAAGCTTGGTCTGAAAAACCAAGATCTATTTAGATATTTACAGTTGCAGGACTATTTTTTCCCTCATCCTTGTTGGAGGAACTGTGAGGTAGAAAAGGCATACCATGCGCATATGTTCTGGCAGTCCTCAGGAATTCATAGTTTTTGGGAAACTGTACACTCCGCTATCAATGATATTTTTGATCTTCATATTAGTAAATCATTCGATATACTTTATCTAGTAGATGTTCCTATTACACTTGAAAAAGAGAATAGATATTTATTTAGGATATCATTGGCAACAAGTAAAAAAGCTATAACCCAGAAATGGTATAAAGAAGACCCACCAACTAAAGACGAATGGGTCAAAATAATAGCATAAGTTGATGAAATGGAAAAAATCACACATGCACTTCGGTTACAAAAAGAAAATTGAGTAAATGGCTGGCTTTCTCCACAACAATATAATTATCCATAATTTACCATATAGTTGAAATGTGAATTATTAAACCCCCTTTGAAACTTTTTATATTTTTTTAAATATTTTCCAAATTATGTTTAACAGAGCAAGGAAACAGGGGCGCTAATAATTCAAGGGGGCTAACAATTCTGACTTCAACTGTGTATATATATATATATATATATATATATATATATATATATATATATATATATATATATATATATATATATATATATATATATATATATATATATATATATATATATATATATACTGTATATATTTAGCCCCCTTGTTTATTTTTCTCCCCAATTTCTGTTTAATGGAGAGATTTTTTTCAACACATTTCTAAACATAATAGTTTTAATAACTCATTTCTAATAACTGATTTATTTTATCTTTGCCATGATGACAGTAAATAATATTTTAATATATATTTACAC
Source organism: Danio aesculapii (assembly GCF_903798145.1). Lineage (NCBI taxonomy): Eukaryota > Metazoa > Chordata > Actinopteri > Cypriniformes > Danionidae > Danio > Danio aesculapii. Next base: position 41,758,348 of record NC_079457.1, read on the forward strand.
TGGTTTTCTACTGGTTATATTTTGTGAACACTTTCTGCATCTATCTGTGCTCTCTGCCAGTTTCCAGGGTGATCAAATGTTTATTTATATTATCTATTATTTTAATTATTAATATTATTATTTATATCAGAGCAAACTGTATCTTAGTAATTGGCTGACCATAACACACATCTTGTTTTGACCTTCTTCAGAACTCAAAAAAGAATTTTCGCTGCTTAAGTTGTTTAAGCAACTTATTTAATATAAGCTGAAACATCGCAACTCTTGAGGAGTTTTTTGCACAACTTTTTGTTTTATGTTCAGACCACTTAAATTTGTAAAAACAATTACCGTAGGTTAACTTTATTGGTTTGTGTTGGGACAGCTTAAAGGAATTGTGTGAAACCCAGCTGTTTTTACAGTGAAATCATGTGTTAATTTATGCGTCAAAAAACCCTGTAATTATTAGACAATGACTTTATTTACTACTACGAGTACTAAGTAAGTAATACACTGTAGGATACTTCATTGAAGTAGTTAGCTTATATACATTAGTTTATATTACATAAACTAACATAAGACCTCCCAACAGTCAATGTATAATTTGCACAGTGATATGCAGTATATATCGTGCTAAATCAAACTGTAAATAATTACTGCATTCAACACTGACTACATTAATAAATGTTAGATTGATGGTATATTACATTGATTTCTGAAAGATCACGTAACACTGATGACTGGGTGACCGTTTGAGTGATCCCAGGAATAAATAATAGAAATTATATTTTAAAATATTTTAAAACATTTAATATTAAACATTTACATTTCATTCATTTATATTACAGTTTACTGTGTTATTACTATATTTTGCAGAGGTGAGTATAAGAGACTGCTCATTCTTTAAAAATCTTACAAACTCTAAGCTATGGAACAATTAATTCAGAGAGAGTGAGGGATGGTGTGAACCAGACGGAGCTGGTGTGTGTTTATATGTGTGGTGGCCATTCATAATTCTCCCTGACAGGCTGGCATCTCTTCTGCTCTCAGATCTTATTCTGGGTCACTTCAGCTGTGAAACCATGACACATTCTGCAGTTCATAAAGCCACTGTATGCACGTTTGTTTGTGTACGTAGTACTATCTGACTGAGAAAGAACACTCAAATTAATTAAATGTGAATACTCATGTAAAGCCATTTAAATTGAAGACCCTTTTTTCCACTCTATTTAAACCAAAGATGTCACTGAATCCCAGTGGGACTTAGAAGATATGATGGTGTAAGTTTTTTTGGGTTTGTGGAAGTGAAGGTGCCTGAGGGTCCAACTCGCATGAATGCAAATGGAGATGGTTTAACATTAAACACATTACATCAATGTTTAATTATTCCACAGGGTGTTATGGGCTGAAGTGAACCAAATAATCTGAGAATTCTTTCACAGACACACACATAGTACTCTCTCGATCTTTGTGTCAGATCTTGTTTCCCCAGCCCCTGATACCAGCATCATCCGCAAGAGAGGAACAGATACCTATTCATAACATCAGGAAGATTTATAGCCGTACCCTGATAATATGACATGAACCCTGCACAGTTTAGGCTGCCAAGAGGAAAAAATATGTCGCTAAAATGGCAGTATCAGGTGCTGGTGGACTTTAGAAATTTGATCTTTGTACATTTCAGCATTACTCACTGGAAGTGTGAGATCTTCAGGAGAGCGGCCTATAGCTGCCTCTGCTTCATACTTGTAATAATCCAGAGAAGCACAGAAAAACGCAGGCTGCACTTCAGAACACTGTCGACCAATCAGATGAGGCCGGCAGTCACACTGACCGCTGTCCATCATGCATCTAAATGTGAAAGATAATACAATTTAGATATTCAAACTAAAGGTTTTAAGCAAGGATATGTGATTTCAGTAAAACTCGCAACAGCAAAACAGTGTAAAGCATAGTATTTCACTATCAAAAACACATAAATCTTGAATTTTATGTTTTTTGTACTGCTAATTATTTATAGTAATCTTATTTTAGTAAATCTACACCCGGACACCAGACAGTTTGTTAATTGGTGTAAATGTGTTCATTTAAATGCAATAATTGTCATTCAGTAAGGGACTCACCTGCTGCTTGTTGCTCCACCAAAGTCACAGTTGCAGGGCCTGCAACCAGCCAGATCATGACTTAGTCCCCAATATTCAGGCTATACACAAACAAAAATACACGCATGTTTTTGTGGAGGTTGAGTTTTCAGTATCAATTTTTTTTAAAGTGTTATGGTTATGGTTTAAAGGTGACATCGGGTAAAATTTAAATTTTTATGTTTTTATTTAGAAGTTTCTATTGTGTCTTCTAGTTGAGAAAAGTTGAAAAGAAAAAAAATAGCCAGTTTGTTATAAAATATCTGAGTGTAAATACACTATGAAAGTAAGTAATGTGTATTTATACAGCGCATTTATTGTGTATGGCCATACACCCAAAGCGATTCACAATCATGAGGGGCATCTCTCCACACCACCACCAGTGTGCAGCATCCACTTGGATGACGTGACGGCAGCCACAGGACAACGGCGCCAGTGCGCTCACCACACACCAGCTATTGGTGGAGTGGAGAGACAGTGATAGAGCCAATTCGGTGGATGGGGATGATTGGGAGGCCATGATGGTAAGGGCCAATGGAGGGAATTTGGCCAAGACACCAAGGCTCAAACTTGATTCCTGGAGGGCCGCAGATCTGCACAGTTTTGTTCCAACCCTAATCAAACACAGCTGATCCAGTTAATCAAGGTGTTCAAGACTGCTAGAGACTATTAAGCAGGTGTGTGTTGGAGGTGGCTGGAGCTAAACTATGCAGACCTGCAGCCCTCTAGGAATTGAGTTTGAGACTACTGCTTTACGAGAAGTGACATGGGATTTTTAATGACCACATAGAGTCAGGACCTCAGTTTAACGTCTCATCCAAAAGACGCCGCTCACTGACAGTATACTGTCGCTTTCACTTAATTTGGGCATTAGAAGTCACACAGACCACAGGTTGAGTGCCACCTGCTGGCCTCACTAACACCACTTACAACAACAACCTATTTTTCCATGTGATCTCCCATCCAGGCTCAGCCCTGGTATGTGCCTAATGTTGTGACTGTTGTGATGTAACTAGCTGGTTCTTTTAATGTGCCCGCCTCCAAGCAAAATATAGACCCTGCCCTCCTCCCACACCTTTTTTTGTAAACAGAACAAAGCGGCAAACAATGGTGCTTTTCTTTTTTCTGCATTTTGTTAAATCTAGCATTGTCATTTTTTATAAGTGTAACAGAGGCCAGCTAGTGAAGTGCTGCGCAGGTAAAGCTAGATCCTGTGATCTCAAATGGTGCTTTGCGACAGACACTAGAGGCAGCATTCTGTAGCCTACTTGTTAGAGCAGTAGTCCTAAACTACCAGGCTGCGGACCGGTACCGGTCCGTGGATCAATTGGTACCAGTCCACACAAGAAATCATTATTTAGTTTCCTTTTAATTTATTATCTGAGTCTGAACAATCTTTTATTTTGAAAAGTCTTTTATTTTGAAAAATGACCGTATTCTCTTGGTTACATCTCTGTCACTTGAGCGCCCAAATTTAACCCACAAGCAGCAAAATGAGTAAAAAACAGACATCTTTGGAAAGTTTCTTTGCTAAGGGGAAAAGGCCCAGTTAAGGTCCCATAAACTGCCAAGGAATGGATCCGCAACCCATTTGTCAACAAATCAGGTGAATCCACCATGTTTGTGCAAGAAGATCAACTGCTGGAGATCCCAAATGATGGCGGCCTTTTAGTGGCCGTTCCCATATTCCGTCTTTTCTAGAAATCACACAAGTGTTGACCGGTCCGCAGTGATAAAAAGGTTGAGGACCACTGCGTTAGAGCATCCCTTGCAAAGAATTGATTGGAGCCAGTGGGTGGTGTAGGACTAGTGGATTACATAAGTATAGATGTTTGTTTGAATACATTTTTTACTGATAATGGCTGGCTGCAATGTCAAGCAATGGAAAATTATAAGTGATAATAAATGCACGGGGTGTCACAGTGGCGCAGTGGGTAGAATGATCGCCTTACAGCAAGAAGGACGCTGGTTTGAGCCTCGGCTGGGTCAGTTGGCATTTCTGTGTGGAGTTTGCAAGTTCTCCCTGTGCATGAGTAAAGACATGCGCTATAGGTGTATTGAATAAGCTAAATTGGCCGTAGTGTATGTGTGTGAAAGAGTATGTATGGGTGTTTCCCAGTGTGGGGTTGCAGCTGGAAGGGCATCCGCTACGTAAAACATATGCTGGATAAGTTGGCGGTTGATAAAGGGACTAAGCTAAAAAGAAAATGATCGAATGAATGAATATATGCACAAGATACTTCAGAGCTATCTCAGATTTTGTCATTATAATGTGGAAACAATTGCAAATACTCCATCATGTCAGTCAAACAAAAGTCATCTGAATCTTGAGGCCTTCTTATGCATTGTGTGTGCTGCATTTTATTTGCTAAGTCAAAAATGGATGGCTACCATTCATTTATGATCCGCTTATAGAGATTCATAGGGTGGGCAACAGCTCATTATCATTTAAAGAGACATGAATAAAAATGGGTTGCTGTGAACTGAGGCATTTCAGATATGTTTATTTACACTGCCGTTGAGAAATTTAACCAAAGTAAGTTCTATACTTTTCATTAAGACCCTAAAGAATCATTTCTACTTGTGTAAAATGGGCATCCCGATGTCATCTTTAAGTAAATAGAAGGAAAGTGAGACACTCATACCAGGCACTGGTTGCAGTAGCGTCCTGTTACGTATCTTTTGCAAGAGCAGTCCCCACTGATCTGATCACACGGCACCCCCAGTGTAGTGATGCCACGAGGGTCACAGTTACAAGCTGCAAACAACACACATACACAGAATAAATGTAACAAGAAAATTTGCTCATTAATGCAATTATCAAACCCCATGGCAGCCACTACAATGGAGATTTGATTGACTTTGAAATTGTCAAGGTGGTTGGTGCCACAGAGGTTGGTCTGAATATTTCAGAAACTGCTGATCTAATTGGGCTTTCATGCACAACCATCAACATGGTTTATAATCAATGTTTAAAAAATGGAAAATATTCAATAAGCTGCAAGTCTGTGGTCTTGTTTATGCCAGAAGTAAGAGAAGAATTACCATACTGGTTTGAGCAGAAAGACAACAGTTACTAAACAAACCAGTCATTATATCAAAAACCACTGAACTTCACACATGCAGTAACTTACGCTGACATCCTAGTGGGTCATCAAGGCTGAGACCATAATGTCCCTCTTTACAATAGTCACAGCGTTGACCTCTGACATTCTGCTTACAGCGACACTGACCACCAATCATTCCCAAATCCAGATCTGTATGACCGTCACACACTCCTCCCTCCACTGAGCCCACCGGGTCACAGTCACAGGCTGGACACAAATAAAACAACATCAACAACAGGCAGGAGAAAGCCATTTACGAAGAGAAATTTTTCTGCAAATGATCTTGAACAACTTACGGACACATGCTGCCGGGTCTCTGATGTCTCTCGCCGGATCCTGGTAGTAGAAAGGTTTACAGCTCTCACAGTTGCGGCCCATGGTGTTGTGAAGACAGTTGTTACACACGCCACCACTGACGTTCCCCGTCGCCAAATACACCGCCATGTCAAAATGACACTGGTTGGAGTGACCATTACAGTTACATTCTGGAAAAATGTCAGAAATTATAAAATGGATGTGTCAGCTTATTTACTCTCATTTGGTATGAAAACAACAGCTGTAAGGATGTAATGCAGTGAAAATGAAGAGATAAAAAGGCATGGACAGTTATTTTTGCATTAATTTCATAACACATGTGAGCATTTTGTTTATACAGCAACAGCATTTTGTAAGCATCCCATCTAAAAATGGCTTCAAAATGCAATTTTTTTGAAACATTAACATTGTTGTCTGTGTAAACTACAAAAATGAGTCTTTGTTTATGCAGGGTTTCTGCAGGTTTAGTCAAGTCTTATTTAGTCAAGTCTCGCAGAGGCAATATCGCCTATGAGGTCTATCCGAGGCGTGATCATTGCTGGTTGTAAATTTGTTACAACTTCCTGCCCAGGGACTGCAGATGTAAATTAGCTTTATAGCTAACTCTGGCACAACATGTCATGTTGTATATTGTCCCTGTATAAATAAATAAATAAATAAATAAAATAAAATAAAAAATTTAAGACTTTTAAGACCTTTTTCAAAATGTTATGACTTAAATTTTATTCAGGTCTAAACACTAATGATTATTTCTAATGGCCTGGTCGGTTGCCACTAAAAACAATAAAAAATAAATAAATATTCAAATGTTATTATTTCTTAGCAACATATTTTTATTCATTCATTCATTTTCTTTTCAGCCCTTTATTAATCTGGGGTCGCCACAGCGGAATGAACCGCCAACTTATCCAGCATTTGTTTCATGCAGCGGATGCCCTTCCAGCTGCAACCCATCATTGGGAAACACATACACACTTATTCACACACATATACACTACGGACAGTTTAGCCAACCCAATCCACCTGTACCACATGTCTTTGGACTGTGGGGGAAACCGGAGCACCCGGAGGAAACCCACACGAACGCAGGGAGAACATGCAAACTGCAAACAGAAAACCCAACTGACCCAGCCGAGCCTCGAACCAGCGACCTTCTTGCTGTGAGGCGACAGCACTACCTACTGCAGCCCTACACTACCCCAGCAACATATTTTAATGCATCAATTAAGAAAACTTTAGTTGTATAGACTTTTTTTCAACATAATATTTCTTTTATTTTAATCACAAGTTTAACATAGTTAAAAGTACATGGAGACAATGACATAAATAATCAAAAATATACATTTGTTGGCTTTTGGTCCAAATTGAGTATAATATATCATGTAAACTGATATGTTGCTCTGTTATCATCATGAGGAATTGTGTAATTGTTTTTAGCTTTCTTTTCCTGATTAGGGAATTTAATTTGGAGAAACTGCTGTAAAAAATGCCGAACAGCTACTGTAAATTGTATCTCTTAAATATTAAAAATTGTTGGATTGTTGGTTATTGGATGGATGTCGGCTCAATTGGCTACTTGGACAGATGAAAATTAAAACTGTTTAAAATCCTTTAACCTAAAATTTAGTTTTTGAAATGTAAGACATTTTAAGACTTTTTAAGACCCCGCGGACACCCTGTTATGTGTTTAGTCCAGGGGTGTCCAAACTCTGTCCTGGGGAATTAAACACTCCTGAACCAGCTAATCAAGCTCTTTCTAGGTGTACTAGAAGCATTCAGGCAGGTGTGTTAAAGGAAGTTGGAGCTAAACTGTGCAGGACACCTGCCCTCCAGGACCGAGTTTGGACACACCTGGTTTAGTCTATTTGCATGCTGAATAGTACTGATGGGCTGCGTCCAAAACCGCCTGCTACTCACTAAGTACTGCATTTGAATTTAAACGTACTAATCGTTAGTTAGAAAATAAATTCTATACAGTATTTATGTAAGCAGTAAGAATCGAACTCGAACGTACTACATCCGCCATTTTGTCATGGTCACGTGACCTACCTGCGTCAGTTGCATCGCTTCACTCCCATTCATGAATTCTCTCATGGGGCATCATGGGATAGCGCAGCGTGCATGGAATGCACACTTCAGATTCTCGCCGGAAGTAGTACAGGTACTGCTCGCATACTGATTTTCGAATTCTATAAATTCGGACATACTACTCGGCTCGCATACTGATTTTAGCGTCCTATGTAGTATGGGTGTATGCGGTTTTGAACGCAGCTATGGACTACAGGACCATATATGCACAGGCACGTAATGCCTCTTCACAAAATGATATCGCCATCTACTGGCCTGGAATGCATAATACAGCTTTTTGTGGTCCTTTACACAAATCCATGTGAACAGACTTCAGGGTTGACTTCTCTATATGAAACATTTAAAAACTATAAAGGAAAATCTTCCATTTTTGTTCACTGTTTTCATCAAATGCAATATATATTTCATCAAATGCACTATATTAGAGTTTTTAAATGAATTCAGCTATAAGCCTTGTTTCGTAAATCTGGCCCTAAGAATATTTTTTCCCATTTGTATAAGCAAAACATATGTTCTTGAACTAGTACATGTGTATCTTACCCCTGCAGGTGTGTGCATTATCCGTTTCCGCAGGCCTCCAGGGTGCATCATGATAAAAATCTCTGCAGCGCTCACAGTTTAATCCCACAGTGTTGTGCTTACAAACACAACGTCCATGAATCTGCCATGAATTAAAATAATGGAATACATGAAATAAAAAGCATCATTCAAGTTGCATCACTAGAGGTACACTATTGAACTTGTTATCTGAAATCATTGGCTTATTTTGACTGATACCTACCATGCCTGAATCTCTAGTGGTCACTCCAGGTACTGGTGCACACTCTGATGCGTGGCCATAGCAGAAGCAGCTCCCGCGCACAACCAGCTCATACAGTGCATAGTAATACTTCTGCAGCACGTCAGGACGCCGGTCAAGCAGGTTGTCACCCAGAGTGTGTAATTTAGTGAAGTTTATCCGTAGGTTAGTGATCCGCAACAAATCTGAAAAGAGATTGATAATGCACTGTGAGTGACAGTTACTTTACTTGGAGAGTGCTGTAAACAGTAGGACTGCTGTAAACAGGAAACAAGATGAACACTTTTCTACTGGAAATTAAAAAAAAAACAAACAGATTTGGTTCAGCAAGAAAATTTAGCCAAAGAATGTTGATATTTGAAAGAACCAAAACAAACATGCTAATTTCTATGGCTGGCCTTACCTAAAAAATTTTCTGGTTGATTTTTGTCTGTTTAAAAAAATGTAAATAAAACATTATTTATAAAAATATATATATATACAGTATATGTTGCCTATAATTAATAGTATTATAACTTTTTTATTTAGTTACTGTGTATGTACTTCTTTTTATGTAGTAAATAATCTCTCTTCAGGCTACTTAAATGTATTAATGGGCCACCAAAAACTGAGGAGTGCCTGTCCGAAGGGCTACCTGGGGTTTTGACATTTTGTGAGCCCTAAATCACATAAATAATCATGGATGCATGAACTATCAGAAATGTTACAATGAAATGAAATGTTGCACATGACCCATCAGAACCAAGCATTAAAATAATAATAATAATAATAATAATAATAATAATAATAATAATAATAATAATAATAATAATAATAATAATAATAATAATAATAATAATAAATAACTTGCAATTACAAGTTGGTAAAAGTGATAAAAACTGTAAAAGTTACACTGTGTTGTTATTATACTAACCCTGAATGTCCAGACTATATGGATCTTTGACATGGATTGCAGGATCAAGCACTTTGTAGATGACCTAAAAAGAAGAATGCAATCACACAGTGCGTGTAGAACTGAATGGTAATGCTTTATTCAAAAGTAACAGTAAAATGCAGACTGAAACACACGCATATTGAAATACACTGACCTCTCCATCAGTGGATGGCTCAATATCAGAGTAGCGCTCTTCACAAATGACTTCATCAATGAACCGCAGCGAGTGTGCAGGAACCCTGGGAAATGTCTTGGTGCAGTTGTAGGCAAAGTAGCGGTATATCCTCCATGTACGGCCAAAATCAGAGGAACGCTCAATTATCATAGCAGCAGGTCTAAATGTCTGCGGAGATTAAAACATAGTCTTTGGCTGCAAGGAAGTTTGAGTTCCTTTTCATACATGTAAGTTTGATAAAAAGAAAAGTTTGATCAAAAATAAATTGAAACTCTTTATGTCCATTTAAATACACACCTTAAACTTCATGATGAGATGAGTAAAGTGGAACTCAGCCTCAAGATTCAGTCTGACACTGACATTCTCCTCTCCTGAACACAAACAATGCAAAGTCGAGAATTCAGCTGAACACACATAGAAACAAAACTTCTATGAATTCATTAAGAACATAATATTATTACTAAATAATTATATTATGTTATCATTACAAATAAATAACATTTTTATATTACATAGTTATATATTATTTTAAAAATAAATAAATATATAAAAAAACATGTTCATTACATTTTATCCAGTAATATATATATAAAAACAAATTATATAGTGAAATGTATTATATTATATAGTGAAATGTATTATAAAACACAAATTTTATATAAATATGTTATATATTTGTATTATAAAACACATTATGTATTATAAAACACAAATTTTATATAAATATGTTATATATTTTATATTAATATATTACATTATTATTATATTATACAGTGAAATGTATTATATCATATAGTGAAATGTATGTTTTTATATTAATTATTTAATTAATATATTTAATAAAATATTAAAAAAATTTATATTACATAGTTATATATTATTTTAAAAATAAATAAATATATAAAAAAACATGTTCATTACATTTTATCCAGTAATATATATATAAAAACAAATTATATAGTGAAATGTATTATATTATATAGTGAAATGTATTATAAAAACACAAATTTTATATAAATATGTTATATATTTTATATTAATATATTACATTATTATTATATTATACAGTGAAATGTATTATATCATATAGTGAAATGTTTTATATAGTGAAATGTATTATAAAACACAAATTTCTAATTAATTAATTAATTAATAAACTTGCATAATCCTTTTTATGATCTCCCTTCAAAATAGACCAACTTTACTTGATTTTCTATAACGCACCATTTACAGCCTGCCACCAAGTGAGTTCCCCTGTACTGTCCATCGGGTAGATGACGTTCTCCACCCTGTGGCTGTCTCTGTGATAATAGGCATCATACGGATTCTCAGAGTGACATATAAAGCACTTTTCTGAATCCTGCAGGAGACAAAAAAAGATTTATAAGTCTCCACACCTTTTTTTTCATGTACAGTTTCATTAGTAACAACTTAAAACCTCATGTCTGCTGGCACCATTCACTGGCAAAAAATTAGCCTGAGCAAAATGTTCCCTCAGAATGAGAGGGCAAGATCAACGCCAACCTGGAAGCGAAAGAGGAGGAGAAGAGAGGGGAACGGGCCTCCTGCATTCAGGTCAGAACATGAGAGTGAATGTGGACGAATGCCAGAGCATTTTGTCTAATCTGAGTTGTTGTCATGAGCAACAAAACCTCCAGCAGTGGCTTGACTAAACCTGAGCGGGACACGTGCATTTCTCCAGCACCTCTTTGAAAGGTCATAGCAATGAACAAGAGACTCTCAGTATCTGTTTCAGATCTTCTCAAGCACTGCTGGAGATGGAAATCAGCCCTTTTACGATACTGTGGCCGCCGCACACTAGACATATGCTTACTGGGCTAGTTTTGAGTGTGAGCTGCTAACAATAGGATTAGCAGCGATCAGCTGGATTATGAACTTCAGGAATGCCATGCAGGGGCCCTAGAAAATAGGTGATTTTCTCTAGAGTGACTTTAAAGTTTTGTGAATGTTATGTAAGTTTGTTAACTGAAACAGGGCTCAGTAAAAGAAAGAAAGTTTCTGATAATTTGCCATTGGCATTGTTTTAGAACTAAATTGTAGTTTTAGGCAAGGCAAGGCAAGTTTATTTATATAGCACATTTCATACACAATTGTAATTCAACGTGCTTTACATAAACAGGAATAAAAGAAACAAGTATAAGAAAATAAAAAACAGCAAAGAATAAAATTAATTAAAAACAATTAAAATGTGTTAAACAGTTTTTAAAAGTGAAAAAGTAAACATAATAGTGCGATCTGTCGGACGTAGCAAAGTGCTCATTCAGTAAAGCACAGCTAAACAGATGTCTTGATTTCTAAACAAGTCTTGATTTGAGCGTGCCTAATGTTGGAGCACATCTGATCATTTCTGAAAGCTGATTCCAGCAGCGGGGGGCATATAGTAGCTGAAGGCAAATTCGCCCTGCTTTGACTGAACTCTTGGAATTTCTAGTTTATATGATCCTAAAGATCTGAGTGATCTGTTAGGTTTGTATTCAGTAAGCATACCTGTAATGTATTGAGGTCCTAGGCCATTTAGTGACTTTTAGACAACTAATAATACTTTAAAATCTATTCTGAATGTAACTATTTGTAAAATATTTCAACAGATCTACAGTTTAAATGATTGAAAACTGTTCAGTTTAAACTAGTAAACAGAATCAGAGCAATTTGCAGCAAGTTACAATATCAAATTCATTGGCTGATGGTGGTCATGTTTTTTGAGACCCACAGCAATTTCACTTGAAATATGGGTGAAACGTTGTACAAAGACACTTTATGCCAAGCTTCAAGTCAAATGAAAAAACATTTTTCTTCCAATCACCTCAAGTTTAGTGACGATAATCTGGTTCTGTTCAATAATTATAGTGATTTAACTTGTGTATATTTGCCATAATATCACAAATGTGAATCAAAATGGAATGTTTCTCTCTGTTTCCTCTAATATTCAGACTTTAGAGTATATTTCTGCACTTGTTTGGGTCTAATTAGGCAAAAAAAACTCTAGGAGTATATTTAAAAAGTTAATTTTTTAAAACAACATAATTCACAAACATTTTTTCTAGGTTTTCGATCTAACTCCACCAAGCAAGTATTGCTATGGAAGAAAATACTTGAGCTTGCAACAAGTGTATTAGAGTTTAAAAAGCTATTTTGTTCATTTGACTGTCGTAGCACCACCATCTGTGTGAGCCTGGGTATTGTAGACAAGATGAGTACTAACACCCCTCGAAATTTCAAGTCTCTGAGATACATAAATAACAACAGACACAGAAAAGTCCAATAAAAACAGCCTTTCCATCTGACTCTAATGATGGATGGATCACACCACAAAATTAGGTGAATGGCAGACACCATACTGACAAATAAATTGACAGAGAGCTGACAGGTAACACCTGTGCTAAGGATAAAATGGGTGTGACTCAGTCTCAGTCTAGGATGTATGGTGCCTCCAGGCAGTTAAACTGTTTCTATCAGGTTTATGCACACAAATTGCTTTAATGAGGGGCAAAATACATAGAACCTGAAAGCAGATTTTAAGTAGACATTCACAGAACATTAAAATGTCAGTGAAAATGCATTTTATGAGGGCAGAAAGGAGTGCTTTATAGATACCTGAAGGGAAAGGGAGGTGCAGTGTTTCAGTATAAAAGAAGGGAAGCAAACAAAGGTAGATGTAAGAGATGAATAAGAGATTTTTACAAATAAATAACACTGTATCAAACAGAAAGCCTTAGGCCGCAGATTTTACTGCTGTAAAAAAGGTGTGGCACACTGAGCAATACATGTGCAAGAGTACGTGTGTGTATGGGTAAAATGCCAGAATGTTGCTATTATGTTTCATGCATTAATTAGCATTATGTTGGTAAGATGTTTCTAGCTTAAACTAGCATGTTGCTAGCATGCGTCTAACTTAAATTTGCTAGCATGAATTAGCATGTTTGCACTGTTAATTAGAACATTGTTAGCATGTCATGAATTAGACATTTGTATGAATTTGGATATTAATGTGATTCTAACATGAATGTTCGTATTTAGGAGTTAGTAAGTTGTGATTACAACATCAGGTACATTTAAGTCATTTCAGTCCTAGGAATATGGAGCTTTCATACATAACATTCAACACAATTTCTTATCTATTCATATACAATTTGATTCTAACAGTGTACATCAGTATTTTTGCTTTTCTTTTATTGTAAACTGAACTGTTATAGCAACTGCAAAACAAATCTTTAAAAAATTAGTTTGTAGTTCCAAAATAGGTAGTAAAGTTTAGTTCGGTCAATAACAAAAATAGTAATTAAATTAATTTCAACATATTTACATTCAGTACAAATAATGGATGCTGCAATGGGATTTTTTTCAGCCAATACTAATACAAACTGTAACAAAAACCTTTTGGCCGATTTAAATAACATTGTCTTTTGCAAGTATTTTTGCTTTAGTAACGATTTTGCTCTGAGAAAGATGTTGGATTATTTAAAATTGGTGAAGTTCATTGTTGCTCTATAATTAATAAACCATCTCTATCAACTTTTTTTCATATTATTGCAGATATGCCATTAGTTTATTTATCCAATATTGGCTCATAAATACTTTTAATCAATACATCTCTAGTACAGATGTTTCATTCATTGCATCCAGGCCCGTAGCCAGGGGGGGAATGAGTAGTTTGAAAGACCCACCCTCACTGACAAAGGTCCAGAAATTGTCCCATACATGGGCTCATTTGTCCTATTTTGACTGCTATGACATCATAAATTGTGAAAATAACCCATTGAAAAGGTTTTAAGGCTAAGCGTAATCCTCTGTTGACTGTTGCTTTGTTGTGACTTCCGCTAATCAGTTTTGATCAATGCACACAATTATTTTTTATGAGTACAACATCCAGCTGTGCAAGAAAACATACAATCTGACGTAAGTGAAGTCATCTTTCACTCCTAGTAACTTTTATTCTAAATCTTGGTCCTTATTCTTAAAACAAAACATGACCAAAAAGGTGTGAAGCACCAAAAGCAGCCAGTATTAAAATGAATTTAAATACTAATTTGGCTATTCTTGTTATCCATGAACATTCAAATGCATTTTTCCTCAAGAGAGGCTAGATAAATTGTGAAGCTCTACATTATTATTATTATTATTATTATTATTATTATTATTATTATTATTATTATTATTATTATTATTACGTTTAAATTTTTATTATTCAAAGGGCCAAATTCTGGCAAGAAAATTGAATGTGTGTTGCTATTGGTCTAATAACTGACAACAGGTTGCAATTTGTAATTTAAAAGTTTTATGATGTAATAATTTAGCATTTTAAAAATAAGTATTTATTCATACTTTTTTGTTCTAAATCTTCAGCAAATACTTTGGTACATCAAACTGTGTGGTTATGATGACCATCCGACAAGCTAATCCAAAAAATAGTGTTTAAAATGTCACTAAATGCAGTATTTAGATTTTATAATTCAATAGAAAATGAGGCGAATCACTCCAAAAAGGTCACATTTTTGAGAAAGAAGAACCACCCCTTTCACCAGGCTGCTATAAGGGCCTGGCGTCTGGCATGTTTTCTCATAAACTCACCCCTAACTCAAAAGTTCTGGGCTTAATGAAAATGCCAAGTTTGCCACTCATAACTATTACTTTTTAGTGGTGTTCATGTGATTTCGACTCAGCTCATGACTTCAGTGCACCATTAGCATGTTGCTAACATATTTCCATCATAAATTCACATTATGCTAGCATGCTGCTAACATAAAAGCCAACGAAATAAAACCTGTATCATACAGACAATGAGGTAAAACAGCTTTAAGACATAAAGGAACAGTAATCTGATGAAAACTATGTCGTCTAAATTTACCAAACAATAGTCAATGGAAACTCCCTGCCATTATGGAAAAGCTAACAATGATATACTGATGAAAGCTAGATTTCCATTTGTACACATTTACCTCACACTTTAAAAAAGGGCTGCATGAACACATATATCTTCAAATGACAAATCATTTCCTTCAGCACAAACTACAGGGCAAGGCCATACATGCTGGAGCAAAGCACAGTTTACACAGCATTAGCTCATGCTTCTCTGTCTATATGAAAGAGGAAGCAATAATGCTTGGTTTACCTTCAAATGACTGACGATACAGTATGGCTCAGGTCCATCCAGGCCACAGGTGGAGGTGGTGGTCAGGTTTATGGCTCGGCCAATCAGAAGGTTCCCTGTTGCTGGGTAACAGCTACCATCCATGCACCCGTGTGGGGCAGAGGGCAGATCCTGAGCCACAGCAGGTAGAACTTGAAAGAACACAAACAGAAGAAGATCATTAGTTATGTGTACCATTTCGCTCGTAAGTAGTGTTCACTTTACTCGACACTCTAGGGCAGGAGTCACCAATCTCGGTCCTGGAGGGTTGGTGTCCCTGCAGAATTTAGCTCCAACATGCCTTAACACACCTGCCTGGATGTTTCAAGTATACCTAGTAAGACCTTGATTAGCTTGTTCAGGTGTGTTTGATTAGAGTTGGAGCTAAAGTCTGTAGGGCACCGGCCCTCCAGGAACAAGATTGGTGACCCCTGCTCTAGGGGATGTCTGTAGGTGTAGTGAGTTGTCGGACAAAATTATTTTAACTATTTTATAAAGCCCTGCAAAACTCTTTAAATTAAACAGCACATACAGAAATATGTAGAAATAAAGACTCAGAAATAAAGGTACAGGAGCTGTCACTGGGGCAGTACCTTTTCAAAAGGTACATATTTGTAAGTGAAGGGTCCATAATGGTACCTTAAAGGTACATTTTAGGTAAATTTGTTAACTAATTTGTAACTTTGAGGTACCACTGTGGACTCTTTGGATACAAATATGTATCTTTTGAAAAGATACTGCCCCAGCGACAGCTCCTGTACCTTTATTTCTGAGAGTGTATGAGCAGATTGAGTACGATGATGAAAAATGGCAGCTTAAAGAAGACTCAAATGTGGAGAATGAAGTCACAAGCATTGCTCAGGTGTGCGTTTTTCACAGACCACCAGTGTAAAAATCTTGATGGTTCTGTGGGTCTTGTCTATCAAATCTGATCTTTATTTTGTATTTTCTATTGGATTCAAGTCAGGTGATTGGCTGGGCCATTCTATAGCTTGATTTTCTTTCTCTGAAAGCATTTGATTGTTTCCTTGACTGTGTTTTTGATCATTGTCTTGCTGAAATGTCCACCCTGGTTTCATCTGTAGATGTTAGACTGAAGCAGCTAATAGTCATTTATAATGATGAAGGGAAGATGGTCGCTGAATAACTACTGAGAGATTTCAGCTGCTGTCTGGGCTTTCACTGCCTTTCTGCAGAGCCCTTTTTTCATGTCTTCAATAATTTTTACCTTTGTCGTTTCATTTTATTACACAGAACTTAATTTGTAAACTAATTAGATTTGTTTTCTTTGAAAACACCTTTAGAAATATGTTTTCTGAGAATATTTATATATAATATATATTAATATATTAATAAAAACATGTTTTTTCCCGCAACTTTTTCATTAGGAATTATCATCCTGTCAGATTGAGGGAAACACTTCAAAAAGGTTACACTAATTAGAATTAACAGACAGTAAAACATTTAACAATGAATAATTAAACAATTAACCAATTAAAAAATTTAAAAAATACACTAAAAATAAGCATTTATATTAGTATTATTTTTCTTAATTTATTAGTTTTATTTTATTTTAATTAAACTTTAGGTGGAGCAGTGGTTTGCATGTAAATTTCTCGCTCCACTTCCTATTAAGTGCATTCTGAAATACACACAGTTATGTAGTGGCTTTTAGTCATAACATACACACTCCACTCTGAATACACAGGTAAAGAATCTTCCTCTGTTTCTAAGAAATTGATGAATGAAACTGATTCATATTTTTAAAAAAATCCCTGCATCAGACTTTCCTTTCTAAAGAACCACACATGACAGCCAGTGACTGGATGGCAGGACACACACACACCAGCAGCATGGCTTCAGTTTGATGAGCTCATGCGGCTCCGGGTCCCACCCATGCGGCAGAATCAAAGAGCAAGGGTTTAGTTTCTCATTGAGTCAGGAAAATCACTGGCTTTGTTCCACATGGTTACCTCCGCAAAGGCAAGGCTCAAACTGCACTGCGTTTGCCTTTCAAAATCCACACTTCATTGTGGGCTTATTTGACATTGTCAGATCCAGATGTGTGGGAGGTCTTACGTGGATTTCCAACATTCACCTCTAACTTTGTGGAAACATCATTAAAGAGGACTAACACATAACCACACCCTCAAAGTATAATGCTGCAGAGGTCTAAGGTTTCACAGTTGGAGAATGGTGGACTATATACATCTGAATGTGTGTGAACTCTTTATTATTGCTTTACTATTTTACCAGGCAGGTGTTGTGGGGATGTGTATCACTGAGAGGCTTTTGGAAAGCTGGTCGATCTTTGGGCCCCTCTGTGCTAACAGTTTTCACACACCACCGACTCTGAAGAATAATGCCATCATTTCAACACACAATAATGAGAGAGTGTGAGAGAGTAAATGAAGCAATGAGAATGGACACAAGGAAAGTAGGAAATGTGGGGTGGACTTCAGATATGCGCTATGGAGAGAGTAAAATATATAGGCAAGGCAAGGCAAGCTTAATTATATAGCACATTTCAAACACAGTGGCAATTCAAAGTGCTTTAAATAAACAGGAATAAAAGAAACAAGTATGAGAAAATAAAAAACAAATCATAATAAAAGGGATTAAAAACAGATAAAAAAAGATTAAATGTGTTAAAGCAGGTTATAAAAGAATGAAAAAGAAAAGAAAAACAAAATAGTGCGATCTGACGAACGTAGAAGAGTGCTCATTCAAGTAAAGGCACAGCTAAACAGATGTGTTTTCAGTCTTGATTTGAATGTGCCTAATGTTGGAGCACATCTGATTATTTCTGGAAGCTGATTCCAGCAGTGAGGGACATAGTTGCTGAAAGCCGATTCACCCCGCTTTGACTGAACTCTTGGAATTTCTAGTTTATATGATCCTAAAGATCTGAGTGATCTGTTTGGTTTGTATTCAGTGAGTTGTCAGAATTCTGGTCAGAATTCTGGCCGCAGCATTCTGGATGAGCTGCAACAGTCTGACTGTCTTTTTGGGAAGGCCAGTGAGGAGTCCATTACAGTAATCCACCCTGCTGCTGATAAAAGCATGAACAAGTTTCTCTAAATCTTCACTGGAAACAAAGCATCTAATTCTTGCAATGTTTTTGAGATTATATTATGTTGATTTACTAACTGCTTTGACATGACTACTGAAACTCAAATCTGACTCTAGAGTCCCACCAAGATTCTTGACATTATTTTTTGTTGTTTGATCCTTAGAGCCAAGGTAAACATTCACATTGAGAACCTCATCTCTATTCCCAAATGCAATGACAGTTTTCTCTTTGTTTAACTGAGAAAGTTGGCACATCCGCACATCATATTGTTAATTTCGTCAATGAATTGGCAGAGGGTGTCAATGGGGCTGTAGTCATTAGGCAGTAAGGCTAGGTAGATCTGAGTTTCATCAGCATAGCTGTGGTAGGAAATTTGGTTCTTTCTCATTATTTGGCTCAGTGGAAGCATATAAAGGTTGAACATATTGAAGTCAAAATTAATTAATATAAATTATTATTCTTTAACTATTTCTTAAGTAATGTTTAACAGAGAGAGGATAATGGTTTTAATAGCTAAGTTCTAATAACTCATTTAACTAATAACTAATTTATTTTATATTTGCTAGGATGACAGTAC
Organism: Danio aesculapii; assembly: GCF_903798145.1. Lineage (NCBI taxonomy): Eukaryota > Metazoa > Chordata > Actinopteri > Cypriniformes > Danionidae > Danio > Danio aesculapii. The sequence continues at coordinate 41,777,684 of NC_079457.1, forward strand.
AGTACATAATATTTTGCTAGTTATTTTGCAAGAAACTAAGTGAGGTCAAGAAACCTAACTAAGATATTAGGTAAACTAGGCAAATTAGGATAGACAAGATATTAGAGATTTGTTCTGTAGCCAATCGAAGACAAATATGAAGAGAGGGCTTATGAAATTGACCATTAAAATTGTTGATATTGTTGACACAATGTAAAAATGTAAACTTTGCCAAAATTTCATGCATTACATTTGACTTTTTATGATTTTTGTTAACATTACTGTAGTTCTTTTTAGTTTTTCCTCCATCAGTTATGTACATTCAGGCCTGTAGCCAGCCTCTTTCTTTTTCTGCTCAAAAACTAGACTTTCTTGCAGTTATTTGCCTCATTTTCTAGTTAATTATGAGGTTTAAATACTGCATTTTAGTGACATTTTGAGCACTATTTTTTGCTGAATTGTTGGATGGTCATCATAACCACACATTTTGATGTACCAAAAACATTTCCTAAAGATTTAGAATAAAGAAATATGAAAACAATATTGTTTTTAAATTCAAATTTATCACATTATATATCATTAAAAATATATAGGAATCTGGTAAAGTTTAAAAATAAAAACTGTAGCGTATTGTCATTCAATAAGCAAATAACAAACTGCACATTCAACTTTCCTCAGTCAGAGTTTGTGATGCCAGAAGTCACACTGAAGCAACAGTCGACACAGGATTCCACTTGGTTTTAAAGCCTTCTTCGATGGATTATTTTCATAGATATTTTTTACAATTTATTATGGCATAGTGGTCAAAAAAAGACAAATGTCATGTACTGTATGGGACAAATTCTGAACCTTTGTCATATGAGGGGTGGGTCTTTCGAACCACATGAACCCCCCTTGGCTACGGGCCTGACATTAGAGTTTTATGTTACATCTGATCTTGGTAAATACTGTTTATTTAATTATTTTAATTTTAAGTGCGTAACCATGACAGTGTTAAGTAGTTGCGTGAATGACCCTAAGCACCCTCTGATATATTAATATGTTTCTCTGCTTATGGGAAAATTTGTTTGTGATGAGCATTGATTCATTATAAGACCTCCTTATCACCATATGTTTATGGTTGTGTTAACAAGTATGTCTGTGTAACAAAATTTATGATGTGTAGATGTTAGCCTGTCACAATATCTATTTTTGTCTTAAAATATATTGCACCAAAATATATTGTGATTGTCATTTTAAGACCATTTTAAGACTCTTTATATATACTGTAATGCCAGAATGACAATATAATAGCATCATAATGAAAGTACACTCCTCCAAAGAACACACAATATTTTATTCTAAAGAATATGTAATTTAATTAAAGTAATTTTTTAATTAGGCATTGGAATCAGAATGTGAAAATTCATATCCTAAATAAATAATAATAAATGTTAACAAAAAAGTGCAAGGTAAAAAAGTAACAGAGGCTGCTGTATCTGCTACCAGATCTATCTTCAGTTCTCAGACACCCACATGAAAATATACTATAGTAATTTATAGTAGATACTACAGCTGCACGATATTGGAAAAATCGGACATTGCAATATTTTCCTTTATATATTGCAATATGAATACGATTTTTAGCAGATGAGCTCTGTCATTAATTTAGATTGATTGGGATAATTTTGTAGTGGACTTGCAAGGATGAGGAAATAAGACAAATCATAGATAAAAGTGTAATAAACGAAGCTTTGAGGTTTTCAAAAAAGTCAAACAGTAGTCAGATATTCAGGTACAGTAATTGAATAATCAACTGTGATGTAAAATGACACTGTACAGTCTTCATTGATGATCATCTATAATCCCAACTCAACATTGCAGATCCTGGGATGTGAGTATTGCGAATGCACATTGATGCTGAAACTATATATATGCTAGTGTTTTTTTAACCATACTGACACTGATACCTCCAATTGAGATATCGATGTTGAGCAACCAGCTAAAATGTTGCTAGAATTGGTTTTTATGTATGGGCGATATATATTGCATCACCAAAAATGATTGAGGTCATGTCCATGTATTGTGCGACAAGTCGATATATTGATTATTGCGACAGGCATATGTAGAAGTTAGTACTTCAAAACACTAGTGTATTACAGTTGTTTTTCAATTGTTTTGCCACAAAATTCAGAACCCTGATGTCAATTTTCAAAACTCAAGACACAAAACTCTAAACAGTCACTCCTTTTAACACAGACTCTCCAGTGTTCAAAACTGCATGCTGCGTTCATTATCTTAAAGAAGTCTTGCATTTGCAGGATCATTGGTTCACATGATCCTTTTATCATACAAATACTACAGGAACACAACTTTAGATCACCTGCACACAAGAGTCACATCGTTTCAATTAACAGTCTTTAACCATCATTAAATATTGTTGTTTAAAATATTTGATGCAGGGTTCATTATGGTTTATACATAAGGGAACAGTACAGACAGTGGATACACTCAACTAGTTTTATTCATTCCATCATAATGTAGGTTCACTGTAGTTTTGTTCTCACTGCACGTCCCCACATAGAAAGCTGATATATGGCATGATATATGGCAACAGATGCAAATTACAATTGGATTCCACATGCCGTATATAAAATGTCATAATAGTCAATAATTTGTCATAGTAGTGTCACTGTTTACATTTTTTTCAACCATATCATACATATACAGTGTGTGTGTGTGTGTGTGTGTGTGTGTGTGTACAGCCACACATATACAGCCATATGGACATCTATACAAATTATAGGTAATATATTTGTAGCTGTAAAATATATAACAGAATAGATAATATATTTACGTAACATATATGTACATATTTGTAATTCTAATAGTTTAAAAATTGCAATATTTTGACATGTGTGACATTTTATGTATGTAAAATTCATATGAACTATTACGTCACATATGTAATTTGCATATATTTCTATATATCAGATTTCTATTTTGGGATCTGTGTTTCATTCAGTCTGGTCTTGTGGATTTGGTCACAGGTTCTCCTCTACATCACAGTGGTGTTTTCATTAGTCAGAAATCTTGGAAAGAACCTTCTGTCAATGTGGATCCAGCCCTGACATTGGTCTGCTGTGATTGGGCTTTTTACATACAGTACAGTAATGTCAAATATGAAAACATTGTCTGTAAAAGTGGTACATGGATCAATGAAACTATTAATATGGAATAAGGATGAATAAAGATGAAATCTACAGATAATGTAGTCCAGTTGGGTCATCTTCTGTGGTCACTGATGTCATTTGCTCTATCCTGAAACGTTCTTCATCTAAACATGTAATATTGTACATCAGTTTCTAGGCATCAAGAGTAATGCAACAGTTATTAATCATTTTGAGTGCTTGTATCAGTTAATAATAACATCATGTTAGGTAAATGAAAACGCATTTATTTCAAATGTAATGTTTGAGTTGCATTTTGAAATGAGATCAATTTGATGTTTAATTGTATTCTATTGGAAAGGTGATCTTGAACAAAGTATCTTTGACTTGTGTGTATCGTATCCAAGCATTTGAAAAAAAGAGTTAAGAGTTTTGCAAAAATGTGCAATTTTGTCAATGGCTGTGAATTTTGTGTTTAGAGTTTTGAAAATTGACACCAGAGTTCTGAAATATGTGGTAAAACAATAAAAAAAAACTGTAATACTATAAATGTTACAGGTTTTTACCGTAAATTTGACATATTTTTTTAAGTTAAGTAAAGTCTATTGTAAAAGGTTAATATATGTACAACTTTATAAAAATAGATGTCTGATAGTCTAGTTTACATTTTGCAACAATGAGTGCAAATGAAACAGCATAACGATATCAAAACCCGGCTCATTTCTTGTGTTAAAAACAAAAACACGTGCCATAAATTCCATTCGATTGAGTCAAGGTGCTAAAGTGCACTCAAAGGTTTATGGTTAACTCACGTACTGTAAAATCCACATAATGAAGGAATAAAGGTCCTGATCTTTGGAATGAATGTGGATCGGCACACATCCTACGTAAACAGTCATGATACAGACAGCAAAACTGACATCTTCATAGACAGTGAAGTGTACAGTTACACTGAGCTCCATGTGTGCGTTTGTGTACTGTTTGTGACAGGTGGGGATTCCAATTCTTTGTGCATATTTTTGAGCAGATAAGGGGTATTTCAAAAGCAATCTGTTGAGTGTTCAGGTTGCTAATTACAGGACGGGAGTGTGGTTTAGACTTTACAGGCCACACGCACCAGAAAATACAGTTTTCTGTGTTGTGAATCCTGAGGTAAAGGATGCATTTAACACTTCTTCTTCATGACTTCTCATGTTCTGACTAGCAAGAGTGAAAACATGAACCTGAGTGTGTGTGTGTGTGCGTGCGTGCGTGTGTGCGTGCATGCGTGCGTGTGTGTGCTTTTGACTCTGTTGTGGCACAGTCTGTTATGACTCTGTTTTTTCTTTCAAATAGTCAAAACAAACATAGAAAAGACTGATAGAGGAAAAGAGTGCTTCAGTAGATTAATAAACTATAATTAAAGACATCTAAAAACAAATACTGCTGTTATCTGATAGCTAGAAGCTATGCAGAAACTAACAACAGTACAATTTGCACTTACCAATTAATTTTAAGTGTCATAATTTCATAATTGCACTGAAATAAACAAATATAAAATGTCTGTGTAATGTGTATATATGCATTGTGTAAAAAGTAATTGACGATGGAATATTAAATAATTTTAGGGATCATTAATAGAGATATTAGAGAGAGAGAGCAAAATAGGAGAAGTTTTACAGAAGTGCTTTTTTGTAAATCTCAAAGATATTTTACATAAATGGTGTTTAAACAAGAGCAAAACAACATAGCTGAAATGATTAAGATAACTGGAAAATGATTTTAATGACATGTGGTTACCCGATGATCTACAATCATATTTTTTAGTTTGTTTGTTTGTTTGTTTGTTTGTTTGCTTCATGTAGATTTTCTCCAACAAAGGCTTATTCTGAAAACGTAGCCCTATAGTATATACATTTCTAGAGATCACGAATTATGTAGCCAAAGCTACGTATGGCTAAATTTTATCTTTAAAGCGAATGCTACGGGGTGGTATGATGGCGTTCCTTTTCTTGCTTACCAGCTGACCGCTTACTTCCGTATTGATGGCTTTTCCAATGTTACCGGTTTGTCCGGTAGCTCGACATGTATGTCGGCGGACTTAAGACGCAGAGCGGAGTTAACCGCGACAGTGGGGTTTGAGTTCGGTGAAGAACGAAAGCTAAAAAAACAACAACAAAAAAAAAAAATGCTAAAAAATAAAATAAACAAGTAAATAACAGGGTGAGAATGTGGTAAAATGTGAAAACGTGGTAAAAATCAGTTGGTTTTCTTTTCCTGGTTTGATTTTTAAAACATTGCAGTTTGGTTTAGGGAAGGGTGCAGGCGTGAATGGCACTCACGAGAGAAATCTGAAATCTCAAAAAGCATACAGAGCGTCCTCTGGTGGATTCACGAAAAAAAAATTGCAAAAAAAGTTTGCTTTTTAAGTTTATTTTATTATACTTCTGTGTACTGTTTTGATTAATAAACAAACACACAAACAAACATTTACTCTTTTAGGTTTATTGGGACAGGCACATGGCTGCTTGTCCTAGCATTTTCCAACACACCCACAAAGGCATAAACCTGACACGCACCCACTTCCCTACATACCGATTTTACAAGACACACAGATACAAGCTAAACATCTGTCAGAAGACACAACAACACTATCTCCAGTTCCAGAGGCACATGAGCATCTGTAAAGTGACGACAGTACAGGAATGCCAAGCCAGGAAAATGTCACTCATTAAGAGAAAAATTCCAGGTGTAAAAGTAACTTCCACAGCTTTTACAAAATGCCCATCTGTAGCAGAGGAATGGCATTCCACCAGTGCACAACAAGCCGTCACTTGTGCTGCATGTCGCAAGGAAGCTGAGACCACCACAGGAGACATTCAAGCAAAATAACTGTTTGCAAATATTACAGAAAACTTTTGGAAAAATATCAGTTTCATATCTGAGACTTTTTTGTCTTCATTTACCTATATCAGTTCATATTTACAGCATTTGTGCATGCAATATGAAAATATACTGTCTTATACATATATACATTGTTTTAGAAATATATACATTTTATGTAATATAAAATTAATAAAACATGTATTCATTGGATTTACTACAATTTTTAAGGTAAGTGGTTGCAAAAAATGTATCTGGTCTTAATTTAAACAAAGAAATTAAATGTATTAATGTTATGTCAGGATTCTGCCAGTTTGGTCTTGTTAATTCTTGTTTTGGTGGTAGAGTCCAGACACTAGTCCTGTCCTGTCTAGTATGTTGTGTACTTGTCTAGTAGAAAAATCGAGCCGAGCACTCATTCCTGTCATTGTCTGTCTTCATCTTTGTATGAGCGTCGTCTTGGCTGCGCTCGGGCCGTGCTCGGGATGCACGCTCTCGTCCTAGTGTTTGTGTTTGCTTTTGTCTGAATCATGCTGTTTTATTCTCAGCTCCTCCGTCTAGTCAGTTTCGGTTTCGGTTGGGGCTGAGATGGAACATGCATGTCGCATGTGTGAGTACAGGGTAAGTGTTTTCATTTATCATGTGCTCGTGTCTTGTGTTCTGTTTGTGTTGGGGTTGTGTAAGCATGTGGCTTCATGTTTACATTGTGGCCTAACCCAAACTGTGACTGATTAAATTCAGCCCATATAAACTGTTTGCAACCTCTTACCTTAAACTGTAGTAAATCCAATGAATATTTTTTTTTCAGTGTAAGAGGTCTTTGGACTAGAGGTGTAAACCTACACTGGTCTCACCACGGTTCGGTTTGGTTGCGATTATCATGCCATCGATTCAGTTCAGTTCTATAGCTCGGTGCATCATGGTGCATTGACGATGCTTTTTAGACACAGTTTTATATTTTCTTCACAGCACAGCAATTCTTGTATTAAAATTTGAAAATATATTTCTATTTATATACTATTTGTAATACAATATTGTCCTTTAATACAAACAGTCAGATATATAAACTGTACCTTTAAAAACTCAAGTACATGCACAGAACAACATGAGCATTTATAGCACATAAACAAATATAAATATCTCGCTCGCTTTATGAGAAATGGAGTTTGCTTTCAGTTTTTCCATAACAGTAAAACGGGGGCTTCTGCTGTAAGTGTCAGTAAAAGACTGTCCAGCAAACATACACGCTGTAAATTGTACAGTTTCTGCGTTTTTAAGTAGTTGGAGCGTTATGAGTACTCGCGTTCGCATTCCCTCGCCATAGTAACCTACTGCGACATAGCGCATATGAGATAAATGACGTCAGTACACAATAACCGATTATCATTATTAATGAACCGATACCGAATTGTCTGCATCTGCATTGCGGTGCATCAAAGAAATTATTAATTTTGACACCCCTACTTTAGATAAAACATATGCATTTCCTGAATTACATCGCAGATTTGATCAAAACCTATTGGAATATTTTCGAAATGTTGTTAAAAAACAACCATTTTTATACAGCTAAAGACAAAGTTTTCTTCTCATTAAAAGTCATTCTGGAAATCATGATGATGGTTTTAGGTAGGATGTTGGTATGTTTACATATTTTGAAGCCATATATTTAATCATAATCATGTTATCCAAGTATTACTGGCATGGAAATTAAAGCCACATATGTGGTGTTTTACAGAATAATATGCAAGAGAAGAACTGTAGATTCAGAATGCTTGAAATGTAACTGGGCAGATTCACTGATTATTTCAAGCTATATTGGCTTTAGTAGCATCTCGCGGCTCACGTCTGGTCTAGCAATACAATCTCATGACAATTCATAAGTTTTTGATTTGATGACTAGTTCTATCAAACCTCTTCAGCTGCTTCAGAACGCAGCAGCACGAGTGGTCTTTGATGAACCCAAAAGAGCACATGTCACTCCGCTACTCACCCGTTTGCACTGGCTGCCAGTTGCTGCCCGCATCAAATTCAAAGCTCTGATGTTTGCTTACAAAGTGACCGTTAGCTTGGCTCCTTCATATCTGCTCTCACTTCTGCAGATATATGTGCCCTCCAGAAACTTGCGTTCTGTGAATGAACGTCGCCTCGTTGTTCCATCCCAAAGAGGGAAGAAATCACTTTCCCGAACTCTCACATTCAATCTGCCCAGTTGGTGGAATGAACTCCCTAACTACATCAGAACAGCCGAGTCACTTGCTGTCTTCAAGAAACGACTAAAAACGCAACTGTTTAGTCTCCACTTTCCTTCCTAATCTGCAACTGCCTCTCTGGCTATACCACTAACTGTACCCTCTCTCTCTCTCTCTCAAAAAAAAAATAAAAAATTTTACTAATGCTTTGCTTCTTAGACTTTACACACCTGAAACTTGTCTATAGCACTTGTTCACTGCTGCTCTTATAGTTGTGTAAATTGCTTCCTTGTCCTCATTTGTAAGTCGCTTTGGATAAAAGCGTCTGCTAAATGACTAAATGTAAATGTAAATGTAAATGTAAATTTGTGTGATCTCATTTGCACAATTTAGTACGATTTGCTTATCCCCCAATGACGATTGGGTTTAGGGGTAGGGTTGGGTGTCATGCCTCCTTTTCAAAATCATAAAAAAATAATAATAATTTTACGAATTAGCCACTAAACAAACAAAATGTAAAATAGATACGTTTCCTCGTGAGATCAGGCTGGGTCTAGACAAAATAACTTTAGAGTGTGCCAATGACACGGTTCTTTAATTGATTAATTTTACATTCTTGTTAACTAAATTAACTGGTCACTTAGAGCACTTGCTACAGTTAAGGTTAAGGGCAGATGTTCAACATCATTCTACATACAGTACATGTCCTTTTGCATTATACCTCACAAATGAAAAAATGAGCCAGCATAGACAAAGCGCTGTCAAACCCAGTGCTGGAATGTGAAATAAAATCAGATAGTGAACCTGCAGGCAGAGACAAACCAAGACAGCCATTGTTATTTGAAGTCAAACAAACGTGATCTAACGCTTGACAATATAACACAGAAAATTCCTTCAAATACAGATGAAACCGATAATGGTACAATAAAGCGCTTACAGGGAGTACAATGCTTAAGCAATGCTCTGTAAATCTGGCAGACCCACAGATTTAGTCAGTTTATTTCAAAACAGGCCAAAGTTCACCAGGTACAAATACTGTATGACAAACAGAGGCATTCCATTACAATGGCACATGCTCACACACCTTGATCATATTCCTTGTACAATTATTAACATCCAGTCTCACTGACCGACATCGAGTAAAGAAAGTAGAATGGGCTCAAGATAATGAACTTGTGCTGGTGCCAGAGGAAAAATACTGTATGTGATGATTAGCATTTGAATTCCAGAGGACATACTTTTGGATAACATTTTGGATAAAGGGTTACAGAGCGAAAAATCTCTAAATCCTGCCTGACACATATGTATATAGTCAAAATGCCACTTTTTGGAAATTATGATGTCACAGTATCAGATGACCAACCAGAAGGAGGAGGAAAAGCCTTGCATATAACATTGATAACAAAAATAATGGTAGATTCCTTTGATTGTGCTGTAGGCGCTGCTAACATTATTAGCACTATTACAAAAAAACCTGGTAATGCTGTATCAACTAGACTAACAGCGAAGATGCATTAAAAGTTATATGCATCAGATATTTTTAGATATATGTGTGTTCGCCTTCTCATGTTTAAATCTATCTTCTGGACTGAAGAAGAAGGATTTCATGTTCATGCTAACTGTAATCTGTGATTTTAGTGTATCCTGCAGCTCAGTCTGTGTTTATTTATAGTGCCATATTTAGGTGTGACATACACATAATCATTTCCAATTTCAATGCAAACTTTGCTTAAAATGATACATGTATGGACACAAAAGTTTTCATTTCTGCAAATGAAAAAAAAAACATGGCCATTGCCATGTGTTCATAGCCTTATTTATTTGAAGGCTGTTTAACATCACTTCACTGATGCAGACTCTTCCACAACATTCCTGTCATGTTGTAAATTCAACCTGAACCTTTAAACTGAGCTGTCTGATCCAAAGAAACAAAACAAAAATGCAGATTATATCTTACAATAAGACATTTTCAAACTTCAGGTGAAGAGAACGCGCTCACAAATCACACTAAAGTCTGATGTTAGCATGTGTTGCTATGCTAACACTATGCCCTAAATAGTCAGCCAAATGCTCAAGCAAGCAAATACTTTATTTCGAAAATTGTTCAGTATTGAATAAAATATATTGATAACCAACAATTAGCATCTTCAGGACTTTTTTAAAGTGCTAAATGCTTAATAAATTGCCACCTCAGATTTACGATTACGGCAACTAATTACATAATCGATTCGTTGTGTCACGCGACGCGGGGATGTTTGATTATTAAAAATAACCTTTAATTGAGCGCGGAGCAGAGTGAAAGCACTCTGCCTCTCTGGTGCACTGGTGCCAGAGTTCAGTACCTCATAGAAAGGTAGGAGCAAAAAACAAGTTAGAGGAAAGATACACGGCAAAGGCTGAGAAATCTGTGCAACCCTAGTCATCCAAGGTGTGGAAGCATTTCACACAAAAAAAAGTGTGTTAATGGCCAAATATGCAAAAGTGATGAGGAGGAAGGGAGCAACAGCAGGGCAAATCACTACAGAATCCTACTTTTGTTCTGTTTTGAAGTGAGGAACATAACAGTCCGTCTGCTCACTATCCCTGGTGCTGGTGTTTACTTGTTATCCAGCTTGACAAGCATGAAGTGAAAAAGTCAAACTGAGCTTTGGCACATTAGCTGGTACTGAGCCAGAGAAAGATGTGTCATATTATCACAATTATGCAGTGTTTTTAACCACCCAATGCTTATTTTTTAGACATGTAGGAACACACAAGTGCTAGTAAAACAATACATTTAGAGTCTACGGAAGTCTAACAATTCATCCAAATATAATTTGCCGAAGTCTATTATTCACATCAGATATACGAAGTGAAAGTAACAATAAAGTTCAGTCTATTCTTCTCCCAGCTGGCCAGCCACTTGCTTGTATGCATTTTGGGAGTAACTGATGAATTTACGTGCTGAATCCTGCGTGTTTTGCTTTTATGAATGAGGCTAACATGCAGCAGCAAGTAAACATGGCCATGCCCAGCTCACGTTATAGATCACGATCAAGATCATTTATACGTCTTTTAAACAACAAAAACACTCACATGTTTTTGTGAATTGGAATATCAGGTGGTTGATGACATGATAAGCAAGCGTGTGGATATTTTGTATTAAAACAGAAAACCATAATAAAAGGGATACATCTGTTATACAGTGGTGTGTCACGTGACAAACATGACGCATCGACATGGAAACATTAAGAGTGAACGTTCTAAAATAATGATTGCCTAACAAAACTCACTCCTGGGGCCAGATAGATTATTTTAAACTCACCAGCAAAAGGGTTAATAACAGAAGTAAAGCATCGGTCGTATAGTTACTTTATTCTTGCAATGCAAAGTGCAAAGACATGTTTCATCGATTAATCGGAAAAATAATCATCAGATCAATCGATTATTAAATTAATAGAGGCAAGTCCATGTCCTCAAGTCGGCCATTGTGTACCAATATGTATACTTGCCTAGAAAGAAGTAGGCTAAATTGAGAGGTATTTTGCTAAGAAGTATATCCATATTTAATTTTTTAAATCTCTAGCTTCAATAATAACCATTTGGATGTTTATGAGAATGGCATTCAGGCATACTGTATGGTGAGAAGATATAGAAATTGCCTAAAAAAGTTGTTTAAATTAAACCCCCTCAACATTTTTCTTTATAACTCCTTGTTTTATAATATAACGATACTTATATCATCAATAGTATCGAAAATATTGATACTGCAGGATCAATCCAACCACCCTTATTTGATAACCAGTGTTTGTTTCCCCTGTGCATTAGATGGATGTCATTGTACAGCTTGGAAAGGCTAGGAGATCTTTTAAAATAACTCAGATTTTATCTATGAGTAATATACACCTTGAATGGCCTGAGGGTGAGTAAATCTCTCCCTTTAAGTACCATCTGATTGACACTTTACTATCCCATGTGGCCACAGAAGAGGAGCTGTGCAAGAAAAATTATGTGAGTGATGGATGCTGTAATTACACGCCAACGATAACATTATATTGACATGCAAACTATATATATAACATACTATTTTTACAGTCCCACTGTTCCTATCTTTACAATTTCAGACACAGCTCTGTTCTTGATGTCAGATCAATTAAGGTGCAGTTGCGATACAGTATATATTGGACATAATTTTGATGACTATTGTTCAGAATAGCCTTCGCTTTGGGTGCGTACCTTCAGTATAATGTCTAAACATGTTGTCTGGCTAGGCTGCTGGAAAAGAGCCAATATAGAAGTGTTTTTCCATTTCCAGCAGTCGGTTTTTGCAGTCCTTTAATCTTATAAGTGTAGTACTTTTAACAGGGAATATGGATTCAGTCATCTAGCTAAAAGACGATGATTGATCCTGATGAAATAACAAATGATGCATTCATAATTGCACTGTGCTAATATGAGAATAATGGGCCAAACTGAGCGTGTTGATCCCTCCCTCTCTCTTTCCCTCCCATGTCAAAACTAATGGCTGTCCTCAGCACTGTTCTCATTCCTTTCTCTGTGAAGAGCCCTTGCTATTGAAATCCACTCTTATTTCTCCACTTCTATCACTCTTGTTCAGATTTCAAAAGACCTTTCAGATTAGATTAATACATACAGCAGAAAGTGAAATTTACTGGACTTTAACGAGTATCTCCTGGATTGGAACCAGGACTAGAAGCAAATTAATCAAATTTATGTAAAAAAGTTGATACTATGCAGTAATATTTCAGAATATTTAGCACATGGTCAATAGTATCTAAAGCATATTGCAGGAGCTTTATAAACATTTGCCTTTGTTTTTATTGTTAGTCTGTGTTGCATTTTTAGGCTTTCTTCTTGGTACATTTGCTTACAACCAATAATAAATAAATAAATGAATAAATAAACATACATTTTACATGTATACATATACAGTTGAAGTCAGAATTATTAGCCCCCCTTTGAATTTTTTTCCTTTTTTAAATATTTCCCAAATGATGTTTAATGATGTTTTCAGCTAGAAAAAAGCAGTTTTTAATTTTTTAAAACTTATTAGCCCCTTAAGCTATATATTTTTTGATAGTCTACAGAACAAACCATCGTTATACAATAACTTGCCTAATTACCCTAACCTGCCTAGTTAACCTAATTAACCTAGTTAAACCTTTAAATGTCACTTTAAACTGTATAGAGGTGTCTTGAAAAATATCTAGTAAAATATAATTTACTGTCTAATTAATATAATTTACATTACTGTCATCATGGCAAAGATAAAATAAATAAAAAAAATGTATTCAATCAGTTATTAGAAATGAGTTATTAAAACTATTATGATTAGAAATGTGTTAAAAAATCCCTCTCTCCATTTTCTGACTTCAACTATATTTAGTCCTGGTTTGCTTAGTGTTTACAGTGTTTTGTGTGTGTGTGTTGGGTTGAGCGTGCTTGGTGTACGTGCATACTTTAAAATATAATTTTAATTTAATTAACATGCACCAGATTTTATCTGGGGAAGGATTGAGAAGTTATTTTGAATTATGTTGGAAAGTTACACTAATATGATGATCTAGCGGCTGCAGATCGTTGGTAAACATGCAGTTTGCTAAAGAACAACAAATCCGCTGGTATATGGACTACAAGCTCCAGTCATGCACCGCTCACACGCACCTGTTTCGGATTCCACTGATTACACACACTCACAGTCGGAGGATTGTCAAGGACTGATTACATGGACTTTAAATAAAGCTCACACACACACATTTTCGCGAAGTCTTGTTATACTGTTACTGTGAACATTACGACGTGGTTTCCTTGCCTTGCTTTGCCGGGTTTGTTTGTTTACGTTGCTTGCTGCCTGTGATAACCATTCGCCTGTTTAATGACTATGACTCCGGATTGCCGATATACATCTGTTTGACCCTATTGACCGTTGGCTGACTATCCTGGTAATACCTGCATTTGAATCCGCACTTCCTTTGTCCAGCGTCCCCTCACATAATATACACATTGTAGACATAGTAGGAATGGTTTTTAACCTTTTTTAGAATATTTTATTTTGTTTTTAACAGTAAAAGAAAACTGTTTGGTAAATGGTTTAGAATTTAAAAATTTTGGTGAACTATCCAATTAACTTTAATACGTTGCATTAAAATGGCACAAAACACCCAAGACATTGTGTGTTATATTAAAGTATTTGCCAAACATCAACAGAAGTTCTCCCTACACTTGTTTTTCAGAGCTGGCTGCAGGTGTATCGTTTCCTCTTCATAGTACATATACCTTTCATTCTGAAACACAAAGCTGCAAATAAAGGCAACACAATGCCTCTGATTATGGCTCTTCAGAAGCAGAAAGGCCGGGCACTGATGGTAAAGAAGAGAGGGGGTAACAGGTTGGCCATGTTTTCGTTTGCTTAAGTCTTGATTGTTTTGTGCTGAAAAGGGCTCTCGTGGGAGCTACTGTGAAAGACCTCCCTGGTGGGGGTCTCTGCCTTTGAACTTCACTTTTTAAAGGAGCTTATGCCTCGCTCTCCTCAGACTTTGATAATCGCATGGGATTGTCGGTGTTGTCATCAGTCTTTTTATGATCCCACCTAAGACTATTTAACTGATATTTGGAAAGTAAAGAGACATTAGCACCAAACTCTTGTTCATGCAGAAACTGTTTGACTTACCAAGAAGCAGAATACTGAAATATCTCTCCATCATTATGGGCTAAAAGTCAACATGAGCAGCTGATTTCCAGGGACCTGCAAAAAAACGAATAATTAGTTAATCAGTTACCGGTTTAAATCGAAATGTGAAATAAAAGCATTATGATCTGACTATAGCTTAGTAAAATTATGCTAAATATACCAATAAAAAACAAAAATAAAAGTCATGCTGAATGAAAATGTAAATTCACTCTTTGCCAGTAGATGGTAGAACAAAACAAAGACATTTGTTGGACAAAGACATCATGGACATTTCTGTCTAAGAAAGCGCTCTCAGAATTAATCTAAAATATCTTAATTTCTCTTCTGAAGATAAACGAAGGTCTCAGGTGATTAAAACTACATGAAGGTGAGAGATTAATATTATAATTTACATTTTTGCATGAACTAACCCTTTAAATGTTTTTTAATGCATCTCTGCTATACAGAAAACAGCCATAAATGTAAAGATAATGCAGCAATAAAATATTATAGTATTTAGTGCTATTATATATATTATATATATATATATATATATATATATATATATATATATATATATATATATATATATATATATATATATATATATATTATACAGTTTGATGCATCAATCCAGCAAAAAATCGCTCTAAATCAAGGTTTCTTGAAAAGCAACAGTAACTCAAATAACTTTGCAGAAGATGTCCACACAACAAATCCAACTTTGAGCTACAACAGCAAAGCACAACAGTGACAGTCCTGTCAAACTGAGGCTACAATCCACACAGGCTCATCAAAAGTAGACAACAGAAGATTGTAAAAGTGGGTCCAACCTGCCTCGTATCAACAGTTGAGGCTGTTGGTGGTTAAATGGTGTAGAGGAAATTTATCTGGCAAACTTTGGGCTGCTTAGTATCAACTGAGCATCATTTAAATGTTACAAACTACATCAGAAATGTATCTATCTATTCTCAAATAGGACAGTGGACCATAGCCAGCCTAAATTGTACAGACAAATATGGAGAAACAGCCAGCAACACATTAAATGAGTCATAAATATCGATTTTTATTTATACAGAATCATAATCAGAAAGAGCTTTATTGCCAGGTATGTTCACACATATGAGGAATTTGTTTTCGTGACAGAGCTTCTACAGTGCAACAATACCAATCATTAGGATATTAAGTAAAGTTTATCTTCCATAATTAGCTTTTTGTAACTTTCCTACCATATATATGGA